>NC_071263.1:15966970-16266970 GCF_023375685.1 Ictalurus furcatus
TTCTGTAACCCCTATAAACTGAAAAAGAGATATAAATCAATTAAATAACTGTTGAGGCTATGTTATTTAAATAATAAAGTATTGAATATGTTGTATCGAAGTAAGCTGAAATATCATGTATCATAAATCATTTAACCACATTAACAATATTATTTTAACTCACACAATCACAAGTAAATATTCTACACAGACAAGAAAGACAACAAAGTGTATCTGGCAAGTGTGTGCTTTATTGATGTGTAAATGAATATGATATATATGTATAATGTGAGTAAATAATATTGATGTGACCGGGTACAGTGCAGTGAACAGAGCAGGGTGAATGCAGTTCTGTGTGCTGTTGGAGAGCTCTACACACTTTAAAGCCTAAAGCCTAATTAAGCAGAGTTTCCTCCAGCACAGATAAGGAGCCAGCGTTACAGCCACACATCTCCATAACGGACAAAGTTTCACAAAATCCACGCTTTGAAACCGTTAACCAAATACAGCTCTTCACATTTAGCGCAATTAATAGTGTCTCTTTCTTCTCCTTATAGTACATCTTAGCAGACGGGGGAGGAACGAGGATTTTTTCTTCCCCCTTTGTCCAAATCGTAAGCGATTGAAGGACAAAGCAGTGCCCTCTAGCTTCCCGGAAAAGGAGTCGCGAGCGCGAAAGGAAATTGACAGTCGACATTTCAATTTCATTCAAGGAGGCAATTTCCTAATGCTAATCACCATCTGCAGATGTGTGCTGATATATTTCTCTCTCTTTTTCATCCCAGCTGCGACCACGTACAATCTGGGACAAAGGCAGAGTAGACATGAGAGAATAGCTATTTGCTCTGAGATGTTTTTAGGGGTTCAACAAGCTAGCGTGCTCTCTCTCTCTCTCTCTCTCTCTCTCTCTCACACACACACACACACAGAGAGAGAGAGAGAGAGAGAGAGAGGGATTCCCGTACAGAGAGGTTTATAAAATACTCTGCATTTCTACCATTCTTTGCAGATCTATAGCATGATGCAGAATGGGCAGAGTGATCTTATGAAAGTAACCTGATTTGGGGTTTTGAGTTTTCCCCGTCTCTCATTTTGTACACTGCCACCTGGACTTTCCTGTGTTTTATTACAGATTAATTACTATTATTTCCACAGGCCATGCACAATGATACAGAATAGCAATTACATTTTCACATATTAACCTGATGAGACTGTAAATGAGTGCTTTATTAAAGGCACAACAGTCGGAGTGTGAAACCTGTTAAGCCTATAGATAAAACACTCAGTGCTAGTATTAATGTAAAACATAAATATATGGTGTTAGATTACTGGTATATGGGGTAAATATGTGGTGTGTCGCCCTTCCAATTAAATTAGCTCTAGATTGTTGCAATAAAAGAAGTCTGATGTTTCTTGGTTAGATTTTCAAATTTTAAAGTATTAAAATAAGGTAATTTTTTTTATGATAATAGGGTGTTCAAATAATTTGGACTGCCAGAAGCCTGAGGTACTGAATGAAGAACAATTATTATTATTGTTGTTGTTGTTGTTATACATGAGCAATAAAAACATCCATACTGTTATTATTATTGTTGTAGTTGTCTTATATGTCTTGTTGTTTATTGCTAAATAAAATTTTATTGCTCCTTAACAATTTATATTTATAGGTACATTAATAAATGTATACTACATCAGACTGAAAAAGGCAACTATTTATGTTTCATATTTCATCTAGCCTTTCATTTGTAATTTTCAAATGATAACATTAAATTACAATTGCATGCCTACTTGTATCAATTTAAACATCAAAATCAAATATTTAAAAGTTGATGTCATTTTATATTATTTTATTATATTCGTAGTTTTTTAATAAAAATGCATACTATTTTATAAAACTGCATATGCAAAATAAAATCTAAGGCTACTTGTGATTTAATTACTTACAACCAAACACCAAAACTGCCCTGTACATTACTAACTCATAGCACATGCTTGAAATGTTGTTGTTTTTTTTGTTGTTGTTTTTTTTTGTTTTGTTTTTTTAAGTATAGATATTTTTAAAGGAAATGTAATTTAATCTAATTTAATCCGTAAAACGTTTGGATACAATAAACATATATTATATTTGCACTGACTAACGGCCACTATGCCATTTTTTTTTCTTCTGTGAACAGTGTCTGCTTATTTAATCTTGCTGTTTGCTGTTGCATTTTGGAGCCAGCAGTCACTAAACAGCCCTGGCTGCCACAATGCCAGACTCTGTTTTGAAACAATTGTGACTCGTGCCCTCTTCAAGCATGCTAACCGATCAAAAACAGCCCAAGACAAACAAGGCCTGCAGCTGTCCGCAAAACAAAACCGCAGATAAAAACCCCAAACACTTCCAGGCCAGCGGAAACGACTAAGCTTTCACTTGGCCCTGAAAGGATCCATTGTACTCCTCAAACCACCACCATGTCACATGGCCCTCATTTGAGAGAAATGTCTATTTACCACTTCTTTCATTTACACGCCACCAAGGCAGCGACGGTGGAAGCGAGAAAAAGGGACGAAAAGGCCTGCCTGGCTCCAACCGCTGTCTCATTTTTTTTCCCCCTCCATCCTGCCATCCCGTTTTACAACCAGATCTCTCTCGCCTCTCAGCCAAAAGTACTCGACATGCCGTAGCAGTTTTGACGGCAGCACTGAAAAGCTCCAGCTGAATTTTAATATGCAGCGTGCCTATTCATTAACATTCTATTGGGCCCAACAAAGCCTTTCAGAGAGTCTTTGACCCTGCAGATAGTCAGATCAAGGTCGGGTACTAAGAAAACAAAATATGCATTGCTTCCTCACTACTCCCAACACCATCTATCTTTCCTCTCCTCGCTTGCTAGAAAAAGTAGCCTGCCAGTCTAATGAGTATATTCATCATGCTCTCAATGGAGCTACTTTTGAGAGAACAGTTTTGTTTTGAATAGTATTTTTTTGTTATTTTATTTTGGTATTGGAATATAAAAGCGGATTCATTCTTAAGCGTGAGAGTTGTGTGGAGAGTGTCGGCTGGCAGAGGACCACTGCTGGCTTGTGAGCTTGAGCAGCTCTTCTAGCCTGACAAGAGCGTCTTTGCACTGCTCACAAATTCAAAGCGTCATATGGAGAATGGTGACTAAAATATGCGAGACACTGACAAGCAGGTGTGTTCTGCATAGTGATAATCAGAATTGAATATACAAACACAATAGATGATTGGCAGTGGAAGAGTTGTAAACATGTCCACATTTATGACTGTTTGTCTGTGGACAAGCGGACAAAGTTTAATTAAACAGCAACCAGACGCAATGCAGCTTTAGTGGGTGTAAATGATGATCCATCAAAGTGTCATTACAGTGACCTGTCTCCACCCACTGACATGCATCTGCACCACAGTGGCAAACTCAATTACAACCTGCTCTGCCCTACACACACACACACAGCACAATGGCTGCTTCTTTCATTGCCTGTGTGGCCTGCTCGCCCTTGGGGTCACTGTTAATCCTAGGGGAGTTCTCACATTATGTTTTAGGATGCCGGGTCAAACTGCTTGTAATGAGAGGTTTTGTTAAACATCTATTAGCCAGCCCCAATGTGTTTACTTGATTGATGAGGTGTTAGTGGCTCTCCGGATCTGACCAAAGTCAATATTGTACTGGGTATGTCCTGGTCAACAATAGCTGTGAGAGCTCCATTACTGTACGTTTCATTTTCAGTTATATTTTTTACTAATTTGGCAGATACATTTAGCCAGAGGTTTACAACTGACACAATATACATTGCAAGCATAACACTGAGCAATTAAGGGTTGAAGGCCCTTGTCCATATGTTACACCTAAAAACGTTCTCACACACAATAACAGTTCACACCAATATCTTTTTTTAAGAATTTAACTATTTATTAAGCATTTGCACAATTTAGCATATTGTTTATTTGCACCAAAATGTTTGTTCAGCAAATCCCCTTATTCTGCATAAAGTTATGTCAAATATTTGAAGAACAGAGAACAACTAAATGTATTCTAAAAAAATGCTTTAATGCTTTTCTCAGTAACTTTTTCATGATAAAATACATGATTAATGCTTTTTGTTTATCTGAATTATAATTCAATTTGACCATGCAAATTATTATTATTATTATTATTATTATTATTATTATTATATCTCTAGAATGGAACTTAAGCCTTTAGTTGACTAAATCTCTTGGCTAAGATTAGCAAGGATGCCATATGCCCCTCAGTTTCAGTAAGTGGGTATCAGACAGTACAGTGGAGCTGAAATCCATCATCTTCTCAAGGCTGGTGGTAAACAGCCTCTAATTGTAGAAACTCTAAACAGTTCTCTTGCACAGACTAGCAAATGTCAAGCTATTACTTCACTGTGAGTTTCCAATGCTCAAGATAATGACCAGTTACTAATTGGTGCTTATACCTTAAATCGGTTAGCATGGAAAATAATTGCAGCTATTACGGTGGTAAATAATTCTCAAAAATTAGCATCTTTCAGCCAAAATGCATGTAGCTAAGGGGCTGCTTTGAGGGGGAACGTGGTCTTGGTGCTGACAGTGAGAATGTATGATTTTTCATTAGCTTACGGTTTCAGAGGCCAAGGGGGATTTTGAATAATATCACATGGCTGTTGAGAGCATGTGCTGGGTGTGAATTAATAAACTGGCCTGAGAGGAAGGGTTGGGGGAGATTATATGCCTATCATATATTCCACAGTGGACGATCATGCCATTTGTCAGCACTCTTCCATCTGCTGTTGACTTGCTAAGTGTCTCAGACAGCTGCATGTGTTTATAACCATAGCCACTGTCTTGTCCTTAGCAACTCCTAGCATCATGGATTGCTAATGACAAGTACGATACAAAGAAGCTGCTTTTACCGGGGACAAAGGATGGAACCCTGAGGAACCTTCCTACTGCCGGGCTAGGGGCCAGTGTGCTAGTGTGGAGGTAGTGAGCAGAGGGTGTTAATATAACCCTCTTGAGCACACACACACACACACACACACACACACACACTTACACATCCCCGTCACCAGCACTGTCTGCCTCTCTGTACCCATGTCACGCTCTTGTGATACCCCACTCGGCTGTGCTTATTTGAACTGTCCCTCCCAATTAGCACTAATAAGTGACTTGGTAAGGATGAGCAAACATGGTGTATCCAATCTCTCTGTTCACCCTCCCTGACGCTTAGCAGCCCATGAAAATCCCCAGAAGAGCACAACCCCTGCTAATAGATAGAGAAAGCCAAATGCATCTCGTTTTCCGAGCAAACAAGTGCCAGTAAAGAGGCAAATTAATGACAAGTCATTTGAAGGGGTTTGTCACGGAAATGATTTTGCCCCCATCTCACCACTGAAGAATTGATTAGAACCTTCTCGATCAAAGTGCCTGAATCAATAAAGGAGACCAATGAACAGAGAAACAGCATGCTCCAGCTCAATTTATTCCCAGCACAGATTTCTTAGGAAACAGAATGAGAGGGAGAGAGAAAAGGAAAAAATCTGTCAGGTGGAAATTGTCAGTCTTGCTAAGGCAGAGGTGTTAATTAGAGGTTCGACTACACAGCTATGACTAGAGTTAACTTTTGTGCCAAGCAGCGCAGTAGGCTCTGTGGAAGTACAACTTTACTTCTTCACAACCAGTGTTTATTCTCTGCTAGTTTGATTTTCCTGAAATGCATGCAATTTTGTTGACATTTTTGTAAGGATGACAATCATTAATAACCACATTCATTTCTTACCATTGCATTTATTATCAAATATGAACAGTATATATTATTAAATGCGTATTAAATGTTGCACACATGTGGCGGTTAATGATTAGGGGTGATAACATCTTGCTGTTGTTATGTATTACAGTCCAGAAAGACTGAACATCTGATTTCTCTTTGTGTCCTTCAAGTTTGGAAAGAGTTGAGTGAAAGCAAACTCTTGTGCTTTGTCTCACATGCTATATGTTATTGTTAGGCTTTTTTTCTCTGCTTGTTTAAGTCAGATCGTATTATGGGTAGACGGCAGTGTTATTCTAAATGTGGCCTTGCAGATTAGCCACCTTGCCAAACCCTGTGGAAGGCCTTTAATTGATTTCCCTTTTGACTTTTTGCAGAGTGGAACAGCAGCAGTGGCCTGTGGACGGGTTTCGCTGCGGCTCCGCCAGCCGGCCTGCCAAGTGCCTCATTAGTATTCCATGCAGTGGCATTTGCCAGCCTGAGTGTTGCCTTGGCAACACTGCCCACACAAGTGATGATAAATGGGGCTTTCAGTTTCCTCTTTTTCTCTCTCTCTCTGTCGTTCTCCCCCTCTCTCCAAGCCCATAAAGCAGTTCTAAGGAGGCCCTGGCCAGTGTACAGCTCCTAGTGCATGGGAGAGAAGAAAGAGCTGAAGGAATAATACTTTACACAGAGGAAGAGTGAGAGAGGAAAGGCAAGAAAGTAGAGGAAGGAGGAAGCTTGGGAAGGTGTGGAGTTTGGTTAGGGGAAGCTGTGACATGCAGTAAAGAGTGCATGCTGTATTTCGGGTCCTCTTTTACCTCTTTTTTTAATTTATTACATTTTTACTTTATTTTACTTTCTTACCTCTTTATTTCTTACTTCTGACAAACCATGCATACATGTCACACATTCAGAACTATCTTTATCATTCCTCACTGCACAGGACAATTCGATAACAAACTTGATTTTGTGTGTGTGTGTGTGTGTGTGTGTGTGTGTGTGTGTGTTTTGGTGGTGTTGTTTTCCATGACAAAATGATTATTTGAATGCAAGTCGCATCCTCATTGCAGTGCTATCACATCACACACAGACGGTAGCAGGATGTGCTTCAGGTTCCTCTCAGGAAAACATGTGGTGCTCGTAATTAGCACAGATAAATCTACGGCACAAATGATGTGCATTTACAAAAACAACATTAAAGACTAACAAATAGCAATAATTGTCATCCACACTGGGTATTTTTTCTCAAGCTGTGGTAATTTGTTCTAAATTCATAAAACAACAATTTGCCATTTTAACTCATTGTTGTATAAAAAAGTCTGATTAATGTAGTAATATGTGAGTAGTTAGTAACATAAGATATACAGTGTCACTTATGGTTTGAGAAATTAATCACAAATAATATTTTGATTGCATTAAACAAAACTATTATCTATATTTTAGCATTTGATTTTTCTCAGTCTACAAATCATACATTACTCACAGATCCATGTGTGCCGTACAAAGGGTTTAAAAATCAAATCTGCTACATGTATGCATGTTTGATAATCAAAAGAAGCAGATGCATTTCCTGAGCTTGTGCCCTACGCTGAGATGTGTTGCGGGTGAGACGGGCGAGGTGTTCCTCACAAATCTTCCTCAGCCTGCTTAAACAAAGTAAGATGTGTTATTGCTGCATTTGAGAGTGGGGCTACATTACAGCCTGAGAGCCTGGTCGAGATGAAATTCAAAGGCACTTTATTATGAGTGAGGGGAAATGTTCATCTGAAGTACCTCTCCTTTATTTGTGCAGCAAATACTTCATTTGGCTAGACAAATAATTTTCCCTTGTCCCTGGTTTTCCCTCTACAGGTATGATTTTGTGACAAATTGAACACCAAAGACAAAGTACAGTATGGATGTTTTTTATTTCTCATGTATAATAATAATAATAATAATAATAATAATAATAATAATAATAATAATAATAGTTGTAGTAGTTTTTGTTGTTGTATAAATCTATATAAGGTCATTTAAATACAACATATATATTTGTACATAGTATAAACTACCTACCAACAGGGTCTGCTTTAATGCAGCAGAATCTACATTTCATAAAAAGAATTAGAACATCATATCACCCAAAATGTTATACAGTTCACATGTTCCTTTGAAACCTGCTTAGCCTACAGCTATGTTACCATCATAAAGTCTCAGAAACATCACTGACCAATCAAATCAAGCTTGATTACACTTCTCTAGGACACTAAGACACAACACACATCAAAAAGACAGGAGACAATCGAGAAGCATGAACCTCATCCTTTCAGTCTCAGTTGAACAGCGTATAAGTAGCCAGGGGGGCCATGGCTATTAAAAGATAAATGTATTTTCCCAATCCATTATTCATGACAAGGCTGAGCATGGAGTCAGGGGGCTTTGCACTGTGGAGCGGCCCACCCGCACCGGCTGTAACACCACCGAGACCCCCACCCTGAGACAGAGAGAGAGAGAGAGAGAGAGAGAGAGAGAGAGAGAGAGAGGTGTGGGTGAGAAGGGGGATGCAAAAATAGAGGAAGAGACAATGCAGACAAAAAAATGAGATGGAGGGCCTGTGAAGCACTGGGGTGAAAGCGACTGAGGAGGAGCAAGATTCCAAAAGGGAAAAAACATGCCGAGCAACCCAAAAACTCTCAAATAATTCTCTCTCATGCTACTGATCACACACACACACACACACACAAACACACAGGAACAAGTGCATGTCCACACTGGCAGTGCATAAGCTCTCAGCTGTGCTTATGTGGAGGGTCTGGGCAAACATTCTAGGAGAAATATAATGGAATTGTGAAGTCAGTACTACAAGATAGTGGCAAAAAAAACTCCTGATCTGCAGGAAAAACAGATTAGAAGTGCCCTAAATCTCTCTGGTAACTCATTTGGAGTTTAGTCACAGCTCACTTCTCGGCAAACAGTCTGAAGAGAATGTCAAACAGCTCCGCAGCTCGGCAGAGTCGGCTCGTAATGTTGGAGGAGATAAAGATGGTCAATAAACTCACACGTTTCTCTGGCTTTTTTAAGGGCAAGTGCAAATTGACAGCAGCCCTGTGGAGCCTAACCAGGACATTTAGTAGCCTTTATTCCCATCCAATTACAGCACTCTCCCACACTATACCACTCCCCTTTAAAACACACACAATAGCCCGTGTACAGTCTGAAATAGACTGAAGAGAATTGCAATATGAGCTACCGTTGTGTCTGGACATTTGCTGCACCAAGACTGTACCAAAACATATATGTGAAACATATTAGATTTTAGTTTTTGAAGCATCTATGTTCCTTAGAACAAATGTCATCCACCAGCTGTTGGCTTTGTTTAAGCAAGAATGGCCACTGATTACTGCAGATATGAGGGGGTGTTTACCTGTTCTAAACAAATACTTTCAAAATTATCTCATGATTGTCAATAATTGAACACACACTGTGCAATTTACGTGTTTCATGCTAGTGCCCATTTACTAGTCCTGTTTAATTGATGCTCTGATTATAAGCTTTTCTGTGAGACAAATACTGCACCACCTCCCATCTCTTTCCTCAGCTCAAAAAGGCCACATGTTCTCGGTATGGAGCACATTCAGTTTCTTTTCTCAATGAAACACATCAATCAATCTAATATGAAAAACATTGACTTCTCTTACCAAACCTGTATCAAAACAATACAAAATTGTTATGTAAGAATGTATTTTTAATATTTACTTGTTTAATTTTGGTGCCTAATTTAGTAATCAGGTATTAAATAAAACAACAACAACACAACAATAATAATAAAATAAAATAATAATAATACTAATTATAATAACAACAACAACAATAATAATAATAATAATAATTTAAAAATTATAATAATTTTAATAATTATAATATTAAATAATAATATTAAATAATTTAATAATAATAATAACTATTATTATTATTATTATTATTATTGTTGTTGTTGTTGTTGTTGTTGTTGTTGTTATTTTTATTATTATTATTCCTTTCATTCTAAGGAATAGTAATTATTATTAGTAATAGTAGTAGTAGCAGTAGTAGTAGTAGTATTTATATTATAAATTATTATTTACAAATGTAAAATTATTCACATTTATATAATAATAATAATAATAATAATAATAATAATAATAACAATACTTATTATTATTATTATTATTATTATTATTATTATTATTATTATTACCACTAATAATAGTAATAAGAATAGTATGAATAGTATCTTTCATCAGTTGGATCAAATAATAGTTCTTTAAATCACTTTTTGTTTTGTTTCCAAAGTATAGTAACTGCCACAAGTTACTCTATGCAATAATCCTTCCTGCTGTTTTCAATTACACCACAGGATGATACAAAGAAGCAAGCAAAATCAGCTTTTAGGACCTGCAGTTTCAAAAAATATAAAACATTTACAGAAACATTTAGCACCCTCAAGGGGCTCAATTACAGTTATTTACAAATCAGTGATGTATTATATAGGCATAAAATGCACACCTAGTTTTGAGAGAAAAGAAATGCTACATTATAAGAAGAGAGGGCGGACTGAACACGACTCTTCACAAGCCACCATGCTGAGCACATTTGTATTTAGACAAGTGAACACAAGGGTGGGAAAAGAGAGTGAGGGGCTGGCAGATTTGTGGGCTGCTAGAGCTTGACGGGGGTTGCCAAGGGGTTGTTTGTGTGTTTCTGTGCGTGTTTGTGTGTGTATGGGTCACCATGCCTATTTTTCCCACTTTAGTATTGTGGGCGCAACGAATTGCAGAAACAAAGAGTGCTCATATTTGGGCTTCGCCGTGTCAAGAATTACTTGTTCCATTGAATGTGCTCACCATTATCTGCTTATCACTCTCTCCCTGCTCTTTACTCTCTTTCTTGTTGCTACTCAATGGCTTCCTCTCACTATCTCCCCCTCCTCCCCTCACTCTCCCTCTCCAGTGCTCCCTTTCTCCCTCGCGGCCTCTGTCTTTTAACACTTACAAAACTGAAAGGGCTCAGTCTGGGCCGGGCCTGGGCCACCTGGAAGCAGCAAAAGCAGATTCCCCTCACCTCTCTCTCCCCCCCCTCCATGGCTCCTTGCCAGTGGCCAGCTGTAGCATTGTATGTTGCGCTCCCCATCTTAGTTAATTCTAACCATTGGCAATTGTTGCAGGCGCTGTTTTACGGCCCACCCTCCTCCCACGGCTTTCCCGCTGTTCCCCCGGGCCGATTGTCCCTGGCCGTCCCTTGTTTAATGCTGTTTTGCAAGTTATTAAGCCCTGGAAGTCTATTAATCACAGTTCAGGGGCTGTGTAAGGCCACACAGAGGCGGCCAGGGGAGGGGGAGCACGCAGGCACGCTCGGCGGCCTGAAAGAGCTTAGACGGTGGTCCATTCAGATCCCTAACGAGATCATTACCACTAACTAAATACAAACCTGACCCCCACGACCCGCTGGGAAATTACGTAGGAGGTCCCTACCAGTGTGGGACATTAATATGCTATGCCAGACCACCCCTCCAACCCCTCCCTGTTCCTTATGCTCTTCCCAACACCCACCCACACACATACACCCTTTACTCCTCCCTTCTTTCTCGCCAACAACCAGAAAACTAAACCTATCATCAAAAGGCGCCTAATCACTGCTGTGATTGTGGTAAACCAAGCCTGACAGACATTTTACGGAGGCCTCAATGGGACCACATCGGTGGCACCTCTGAAGCCCCCTGCCTCTCTCCTCTCCTTCATTCTCCTGCTTTTTAAAGCAAGTCCCCAGCCAAAGCAGCCAGGGGCTTTTCAGATTACTCAAGGCACTGTCCACTTTTCAGGGGACCACCTGGTAAGCTCATTTTAATATAACACCGCTCTCCCTCACTCTTGTCTTTCTTCCTCTGTCTCTTCTTCCTCTAATTCCACCTCTCAAGCCAAGTCACCACTGTGAAGTCCGCCTAATCCATTGACCCTGGCGAAACATTCCTGGTTAACACTCCTCGGAAGAGGCTGGATTTGGGGGGATTACATGGTTGCAGTTCAGTTGGGTGGCACCTGTAACTGGAAACTGACAAGAACAATTACAGCTGCAGAGAGGACAAGAGCCCCCTACTTAGTACACCTTCCACTCTTTCACTCTGCCATGTGTTAATGAGCGGAGGCAAGGCCCATCAACTCTTAATCCCTACCTGAGTCTGTTACACTTTCCTCCCATGCAGGGCTGCTCCTGACCCATGGCGGCTCCTTGCCCCCCTGAGTTGTATGGGGGTAGGTGGTAAAAGAGAGGAGAGAGAGAGTCAGGTCAGGGGGTGGTGGCAGAGCCCTCACAGCTTATGGTAAGTTGTTGTCATTTATAGTGTCTCAAGTGTCCCCACTTCAGAGCGTGGGAGCTTAGCATGGTACCAGGGGTAGGTGGGTGTGGCTGTGTTAAAAAGGTCACAAAGTCTCTTCTCTACTTGCCAGTTTCTTTTATTATTATTATTATTATTATTATTATTATTGTTGTTGTTGTTGTTTGTTAGGTTATGGAGACAGAGGTGGATGCAAATGCAGATAAAGTTTAATGTGACTCAAAACAAAACACAAAAGAGGATTTCTAGAAGGTGTGGCAAAAACAAAGACTAGGAAACAAAAACATAGAACAATGAACAGAATGCAGCAACAGAAACAATGGTAAAGTAAGACAAACAAAAGACAATGTTTGCAGTGGAAAACGTGACCTATATACAAGTGATCATTAACCCCAAACATGAATCAGGTGCAGATAATCATGTTACGTGATCAGGTGAGGTGCAGTGGCTGATGGGAAACGTAGTCTCTAGTCCTTTTAAAGTATATACAGAACATTATTGTTGTTGTTGTTGATGATGATGATAATGATAATTATGATAGTTTACATAGTGACACTGTCTCACAAACACAAAAGTCAGATGAATCTGAATATATCTGTGCTCATATCTACATTGTCCTGGTCATAATTTTTTGATGACTACTGTCACCTCAGATGCACTTTCAGAAAAAGGGGTAGTAAACTGTACTATTCCTTGTTGCTAGTGTGTTGCCTTCAGGGTACACATGTACCTTTAACATGTATATTTTACCTAGAATGGTGTGTGTATTGTACCTGTAAAGCTAAAATGTACATTAAATATTTTTCAAAGATACAATACAGTCCCATTTCCAAGGTGAAAGAAACATATTAAAGGTAAAAATAAAAAAAATTTAAAAAAAGGTTTGGTACCATTTTTTCTGAGATTATGGGAATAAATATACCAAAGCCAACAGGTTCTGAGCTTTCTTGTCAACATTCATCTGACAATAAAAAAGTAAAAAGAAAAAGCTAAGACTGGCAGTGCAGAAAGTGACAATAAGAAAGTGCTGGTAAATGGCAGAACATAAAGTGACAGCAAGAAAGTGCTGGTGAGTGGCAGCACAATAAGTGGCATCAAAAAACAATGGTGAGGAGCAGAACATAACATGACAACAGAAAACACTGGTCAGTGGTAGCACATAAAGTGGCAGCAAGAAAATGCAAGTGGGTGACAATACATTAAGTGGCAGCGCATTAAATGCCAGCAAGCGAATGCAGGTGAGTGGCAGCACTTTAAGTGGCAGCAAGTGAATGCAGATGAGGGGTAGTGCAAAAGTGGCAGCAAGAACATGCAGGTGACTGGCACCACATTAAGTGGCAGCAAGTGAATGCAGGTGAGTGGCAGCACATTAAGTGGCAGCAAGTGAATGAAGGTTGTGGCAGCAGGTGAATGCAGGTGAGTGGCAGCACATTAAGTGGCAGCAAGCGAATGCAGGTGAGTGTCAGAACATTAAGTGGCAGCAAGTGAATGCAGATGAGTAGCAGCACATTAAGTGGCAGCAAGCAAATGCAGGTGAGTGGGGGCACATTAAGTGGCAGCAAGTGAGTGCAGGTTTGGGGCAGCACATTAAGTGGCAGCAAGTGAATGCAGGTGAGTGTCAGAACATTAAGTGGCAGCAAGTGAATGCAGGTGAGTGGCAGCACAAAAGTGGCAGCAAGTGAATGCAGTTGTGGCAGCATATTAAGTAGCAGCAAGAAAACCCAGTGGAATGGCAGCACCAAAAGCATATTCCCTCTTACACTTAGTCACTGAACCTTGGCAGAACTAAGCTTAACTGTTACTGTAGTCATAATAAAAAGTGTATTATCTATTCATAATTGAGGGCTATAAGCTGTGTCTTTTAGTTGGACATGCCCATTTGAGATGGGGAGGGCTATCAGCTTGCTAATCGCTGAGTGGTATCCTCAGATGTTGTGAAATGGAAATGTAACTGATAAGCCGTGCAATTAAGACACACACATACAATATTTTATTGTTCTCAGGATAAAATGGCAATAAAGACACTACCAGCATCACCTCAAGTATCAACTGCATTGATTTCCAGTGCAACTGAAACAATAGTTATTTCAATAAGCTTTGTGTTACTATTGTGCATACTCATGCCTGTCCCTGGAGATATCTTTTTTGACTCATACCACAACACTCATTTCTCTCTCTCCCTCTCTTTCCCTCACCCTCTCTCACACACACTCAAGCAGACGTAAGCATGCATGATGGAGAGCAGCCTAGATAGTCATGCTGATTGTTTCTCTCCGCTGACCAATTGCGATCCCATCATGACCATCTCGAGCATGACAAGTGATTTTAACCCGCCTGTGATCCACCCCCTCACCACGCCACTGCTCAGCCTCACACCACAAACAAAGCCACTCGCCTTGCGCGCTGCATTTAAGAGCACACTAATTAATTCCATTCTGAAGCACTTTCCACTCCTGTTTGCTCAGATACTAAACGTCAAATCCCTCTTATGTACACAAATAAACACTTGCAACAACAAAGGGAATAGGAAAAAAAGAATAAAAATAAACACATCGAAATTGACTGAGGGTACGAGATGATGAATGTTTTAGAAACCTGCTCAGGGTCCACCATAAAATTACCCTGTGGCCAGCTTTTGTAAGGGACATCTCTTCACAATAATTGTGTTTTGGCAGGACGGTTCCAAACTGCTCACATAAAATATGTTCAAGTGATGACATACACAATGTTTCTGCTTTACTGAACACAGTAAAGTATCAAAAAAAATTTATTCTCACATACACACACACACACACACACACACACACAAACATGTCTCTCTCATACTGTCAAAACAATAGCAGCATGACTTTTTTATTACAGAGAAATACACTTATACTCCCTAACCCACACTAGCACCCTCTTTTTTCTCATACAGTATCTCCCAGTCACACACAAACTGTTCCATATTTCATGCTGTGCCAGAGAAATGGTGTTTTCCATGTGTCCGAGCTTTGTAATTAGAGCGAGCTCAACAGGTGTGAGTGACACCACATCCTGCTGCTCATTACCCTAGTGCTCACTGCAGCGGCTAAAGTGTTAGCCTCTCATGCAGTATTCAGAGGCTCTCCTTAGCTTACCCACCACTCTCTTACACACACAACAACAACTTACTTGCAGCCTAGCAACCTCAGCGTCAAGTTTAGCCTAGGCCAAAGGTGACGTTCTGTAACTACGGACACCTGGTCACCTGTCTGGCTGTCACGCTCCCTGCAGGTGAACGGCTCTTATTTTTAGGGGCCAAATTAAGTGGAAATGATAGATTGTTTGTTTTCCCACACTCTTTTTTCCCCCAGCCAACCTAGACACACAGCACATAGCAATGGGGTATAGGACTCATCAGGGCTGAGACACAGCTGTGAAGTGTTAATTTAGTGCTCCTGCTGGGAGAGAGACTGCTTGGAGAAGGAGAAGGTGAGCTCTTGCAGAAAATGACCCTCATTCTTTAATTGTTCATGGGCTTTTTTTCAAGCGCTGCTGACTAGCACTCAGCACAGCAAACAAAAAAGGTGAGTGGAGGAAGCTCAGAGCTAATATGTCAGTGGACAATTAAAAGGATGTACCTAAAGCCCAGTACAGGAGCTTTTGATGCACACACAATGCAATGTGCCTTGAATCAGATTGGACAAGCGTGTTGTTAATATATTTTATGTGCTGTTAATATACAGTATATTATGCAATTTCAGAATTTGTATCTGATTAGTGCTGTACCTGTATGTGTATTCAGGTTAAAAACCGAAGTGGGCGTGGCTTAAAGCAGAAGTTGTTTTTTGTTGTTTTTTAATTAAATATCAAACCTATCACTCATTACTCAAGTTCATAATTCGTCTCAAATTGAGATGTGTGTGGGACTCAAATGGGGATGTGTGATGTTTTTTTTCAATCCTGCTCATGTAGCTAGTTATTATTTTTGTTTTTACCTGCCCACAGTATTTTCCAATGAAAAAAGATAAGTTAATAAACACGGCATTTGTTCATCCCGTGAGCTTCACATCTTTCCGCTCTCTCATGTGGGCATGAAAGGCAACTTCTACCATGTGTTTTTGTGTCCTGTGGGATCCCAGTCCAGATGCAATCGTCTTCAATATCCGCAAGGTAATGGGGATCGCTTTGATGGACTCGCAATTTCAAAATCCTCCATAAATTTTCAAGTCAAGACATTGGCTAGGTCATGCAAGGCCTTCTTGAGTAATCTTGGCTGCATGTTAGATATCGTTGTGTTGTTGAAATGTTCATCTCCTCCCAAGATTCAGTTTCTTAGCTCATTAGATTAAATTCTCCTCTAATGTGTCCATATAGGTACACTGCTCCACTCATATTTCATTCGATGAAGTGTAATGCAGAACCTTTTGCAGGCAAAGTAGCCCCATGTCATGATGTTCTCACCTTTGTATTTCACTGTTGGTATGGTGTTTTTGGATTCATACACACAACCCTTCTTTCTCCAAATATCCATCTATCCATCCAACCATTTTCTGTACTGCTAATCCTACACAGGGTCGTGGGGAGCCTGGACACCCTGGATGGGGAGCCAACCCTTCGCAGGGCAAGGTACAATCGCACAGACATTCACACACTATGGACAATTTGGAAATGCCAATTATACGGATCAAGCATGTCTTTGGACTGGGGGAGGAAGCACCCGAAACACGGGGAGGACATGGGATTTGAAGCCCCAACCCTGGATGTGCGAAGCAAACATGCTAACTATTAAGCCACTGTCCAAACACAGTACTACTTCTCTTTGCCAAGATAACAGCTCTGAGACTTCTCCTATAATGCTTGATGAGGTTGGAGAATACATGGCAAGGGATCTGAGAGCATTTCTCCATACGGAATCTCTCCAGATCCTTCAAATTTCGAGGTCCATGCTGGTGAATTCTCCTCTTCAGTTCACCCCACGGGTTTTCTCTGGGTTTCAAGTCAGGGGACTGGGATGGCCATGGCAGGACCTTGATTTTGTGGTCAGTAAACCTTTTTTGTGTTGATTTTGATGTATGTTCTTGATCATCGTCCTGCTGGAAGATCCAACCACGGCTCATTTTAAGCTTTCTGGCAGAGGCAGTCAGGTTTTCATTTAATATCTGTTGATTAGAGTCCATGATGCCATGTATCCTAACAAAATGTCCTTTGCTCATATTGACCAAGGGTGCCAATGTTAGTGGAGGGCATTGTATACAAGTACAAATTCAAAAGACATTATGTATGTAAATTTGAAGCGGATATATGCACTGTACATATATTATAAAACAAAAGCAAAAAAGGTCTGAACACTTATTTCCTCTCACTATATCTATATTCAACCTGCAACACTGATGATATACTCAGAGCTGACATTATAGAAGCATGCCAGGAACAGCTGAGGTGCACTCCATTTTAGAAAGATACATACATTTTTGTAGCCTCAGCATATTTGCATGTCAGATGAGTCTATAATTTAAATATATACTGTACATAGATATACACACACAAATACACTTTCTCACATAAACCCATTTTTCTCCGTTGTTTACTTCAGCTGAGTGATTAATGAACTTAAACAAAAAAGAGGACTCTATCCAAAGATTAGAGCAGCACATTATGTGCAGAATGAACCATGAAATTGCTTTTTTGCCCACCTGCAGTGGTGCTGTCTGTAGGAGAGCGGTGTGCAAACATTAACACTCCCTCAGCACAAACAGCAAAACAATCCCATAAACCTGTCTACTGACCACCAAAAGTGATTCTGAGAGCAATATGAGTCACAGTAGATTGCATTATACCTCATCCTTCTCACAAATCCTCATGGAGAGGTTAGACAAAATCTGTGCACTGGCAATGCCTTTGAGGATACTAGCACATTTTTATGCAATAATTCTGTTATATCCTTCAGTATCCCTCAGAAATGAACAGATGTGTTTGATTCTGTAATTGTGTTTTCTTATGTGCTATTGGGCATGTAAGATGGTCAGGGTCTAGACTCAGGAATCTTTAATCTTATACGCAAAGGGCCGTAGGTTATCATGATTGGCTCACGTCATATAAGACTGAAGATGCCATTTATAAAGATGTTCTAGGGCCTGACTTAGTGCTGTGGATTCCATTTCTTACTGATTTGTCCTACCATTAATAGTAAGATAAACAAGGGAAGAGATATGTTACACTGGTATTATTAAAGGCGGAAAATAGGACAAAATTATTAAAAAGAAGGTAGGACTGGTAAGAAGGAAAGAAGGAAATATCTGATTGTCAAACTACAGAAACCCATTTCTGCCATTTGAGGTGTAAAAAAAAAACACTTCTAGGTGATGATGATAATAATAATATGATGGTTTCTCCAAAGTCTAACTTAGAATCTCAAAATAAAAACAATTCTTGAAATTAGAAGACTTTGTCATATATACATTACAGTTTTTTCACATATCCCAGCTTGTTAGGAAGTTGGGGTCAGAGCACAGGGTCAGTCATAATATGGCACCCCTGGAGCAGATACAGTTAAGGGCCTTGCACAAATGTCCAACAGTGGCAGCTTGGTGTTCTAGTTTGTAACCCAGAGCCTCAAGAGTTGAGCCACCACATCTGTAAACAATAAGTGTTTTGAAATTATGTTTAAAAAATAATGAGACTGTTTCTCAAAATGATTACTTACTATGATTACTATCTCAAAATACTGAGAATGTCTCATAAATATCTTTTTTTTTTTTTCAAATTAACAATAAGTATTACAGAACAACAGGAACATTTCATTTTGTAATCTGAATTATTTTTTCAACATGATCTATCTTTAATCGTGTTAAGTGGGTCTGCCTTCATTTACTAAAAGTCCGCCATCAAATTGTGCATGTGTAAATTTGTAACGTGTACATTTAAAACCAATTGAATGAATGGGTATTTATTCAGTATGGACACATGAAAACAACAGCAGCAAATCAAAGACTAAACAAATCTGTTAGACAGGGTTTTGAGTACACTAAATTTGTTTCTATGTCATGACATTGGGCACTAAATCAATTTTAAATGTAAGAAAAAAAAGACAAACATTTTTGTGGTTAATATTATGTCAATTTGTACATTAAAGTCCCCATGAAATCAAAACGGAAGTTTTATGGCTTTTAGTATGAATATGTTGGCCTTAAGATTATCTACAAGCTAGTGTGCTCCAAAACAATGACAACATTCGCATTTAGAAGATAAATGCATTCAAAATGTACAGTCCCGCTCTAATTCTGATGGCATAATTTTGCACTTTGGTTTCTGATTAGATTTTCTGTCCAATCAAATGTTCTCTAGAATTTGAAGTGTCCCGCCCCAAACACTATAAAAACCTATGGCACTGTCAAGTACAGCTTAGCCCGGGCTGTGAGGTAGGCGAAACACTATTGACAATTTAAAAGTGGGTAAGAGCCAATCAATATGTCCCACCCTGACTTCCTGTTTCAGTGGAAATGACATCAACATATCAAATAGGCAAGGCACTTCACAGGGACTTTAAAGTCCTCAGTTTGTTGGAACTAATATCAAAAATTCGCTCAAACGTTATTGTTGATCCCTTGCAACAAAACACCAATCAATTTTGCACATACTGATTTGCTGTTCCACTTTTTAAGGTCTAGATATCATCAAATGTCTGGAATGATTTCTGTGCATGTGCATTTCACATCTGGAAATCAACAATAATGCCAGGATGCAGGAGAGCAATAAAACACTAGTACACAATACTTCACACCATTTAGCAAAATGTTAATTGTGTCTGAATGAGAAACATTGTTTTTCACCTATGACCATACTTCCAGCAAATACACAGCAAGTTTTATAATATGAGGCTGATTTTGGTCATGTTTGCGAATTATTGTGTGGCCACTCAGGCGAAATGCTGTTGAGAATAATAATTGTTTATTATGCCAACCCTTCAAAAGGTGTCGGCGTTCAATGTTAGCTTCACACAAACAGCAATTACTGGACATGAAAGCACCATTAATTTTTGAAAATTATTTGTCTCTCTCCTGCTTCCAACTCATTGGTAATATGTTTCTTTTATGAGCCAAATTCAATAGCTTGAGGTCATTTTTCTATGCTACATGTGCTCTTCAGCGGTATCAAGGTTACATTTTACATAGCATTCAAAATTATTTTCACGTTACACAATACTCTTCTTAGAGACATATGAAGATACATGAATGAGAGAAGAAAAATAACAAGACAAGAAAAGCACTCATTTTTTTCTTTCTCTCTTATGTTGCTTGCTCGGTGCTCGGTCAGCAGTTAAAGTTCACGGCCATAGGACAAGGCTGCTGATGAGATCAAGAGAGAGGGACGATGCTGTGGAGGAGGAATAGCTCAGATCAAGCACCTAGATTAAAGAATTCAGTTCTGCCTGAGGACATACACATCGCTGCAGAACAATCTGTGACAGAGGCCCTGTGTCTGAGCCTTGTGTCTGTAAGGTCAGTGTCAGAGACTTATAAAGTGTACACTGAAAAGCTAAGAGATAAATCACTTTTTCACAAAGCAATAAAGGACTCTTATAGTTTACATATGGTATAGGACAGGGTGGGAAAAGTGCAGGAAAATCACACTTATGGATATTGTGTCAACATCATACTCAATTAAAAGTAGAAAAAAGAAAAAAGTGGCCTGGCTTCAATTACTTTAAAGCATTTAAACAAATTTAATTGAATTGTCATTTTAACCAGACATTATTGCATGCTGTTGTCGTTTTATTTTTTGTGTTTTATTTATTTATTTATTTAACATGACTCACATTTGAAAATTTGTAACTCACATCTCAGTTTGTACAAAAGGTTACAAAAACGTTGAGCTAGGGACCAGGTTAATAAAATCTGTGTTTCTGTTTTGACATTTTTATGAAATAATAAAGGTAAATAACTCTTCCTCTTAGGCCAGTGTTAGACTGAGTTATTACAGTCCATTTAGAGAATTACCTTCACAATGTATGAGACGGTGATGTAAAATCTTGGTCAAATTCTACAGGGTGTCCCAAAAGTCTCTATACATAGGAGGAGTATGTATACTAGCACCACTTTGGATGTCTTCGTCAGTGGATATTCATGGATGTCCACTTCTTGGTTTGTTCGCAACACTTCCAAACCTGCCATACACTGGCTATGTTTCCTGTTAAAGTCCATCGTAACCTTGCGACAGATTCTTACAGGCTATCTAAAAAAAATTCATAAATATTATATATATATATATATATATATATATATATATATATATATATATATATACACACACACACACACAATGGGAAAATGTTAACAAAGCATGTTAATGAACAAAACGAAATGTCTTATATATGTTTGCGTATGTGTATATGTATGTGTGTGTGTATATATATATATATAAGACATTTTGTTTTGTTACACTTTACCTTTACCTTATGGTAAACAAATTATATCAGTATTGTGGGCTAGGAACAAAATCAAACTGATTCATATCTATGCATATCAATAATTTTTCAAATGTATGAAGACCAAGTGAGACTAATAAAGTACTTATGCAAAGATTATTTATTTTGGTATTTCTATAAATACTGAGGCTGTGGATTTAATTGGATTGTTTTTACATGTCATTAATAATTTAAAATGCAAAGAAATTACTGATTTAATTTTTTAAAATTGCAATTGATTGATTAAAAAATATCATAGTTATGATCTCATGGGAATTTTCAGTTATACTCAGGTAAAGTACAAATCTTCTAAAATGACATCTTTCCCCACACACCTCACTCTAAGCAAAGCAAGTATTTACGTGTTAAAATTGACAACAAAAAAACTGCAGAGTTACAGCACATAGTTTAAATGCATCTAGGAAACATATTTCCCCAACTCAGGGCTGAAAGTGATTTCTGAGGCTGTGCCAAATCCCAAAAACCAGCTAAGACACAGTGCCAGAGCAGATCCCCTGAGGCCCACGGGCATTGTGTCAAGGCCTTGTCTACTTCACACACATTAAGGATCACATGCCACAATTTCACACCTCGGTAGGGGAGAGGGTGACAACCTTCCCCCCAACTGCCCTCCCAAACCCCCGCCCCACAAATCAGACCCTTTTTTGGCAGTGATTTAAGTAGAGCTCACATTTATTGCCTGTTGGATGTTAACAAGTGAGTTCAAGGTCAGTTGTGTTAGTCAACACTGAGTAGTTTGTTACAAGCTGGCCATGATTGTAATATGCTAAGGACAAAATGCGCAATTACTTAGTTTCATTCATGAGGTATTTGTGTTTGCTTGTTTGCCTGTTACATACATACAGCCTATTGAGGAAGAAAGAAGCTATTGACTCCAGGTTTGTTTGTTTTTTCATTGCTCCACTTCAGTGGTTGGAGACATTTCTACTGTCATTTTCCTCCAGTCCTTCAGAGCAATTCTTCTCTCCCCTCTATTTCTGAAGCTGTGCACTGTGTGTCTGCCTGAATTGTGTGTTATTACCCAGCTGGAGACAATATCATTACTACATATTTGCTGTCAAGGGTCTGCAAAGATTGGTGCCATCGCAAGCCTTGGTGATCTAACAAGCTCACACAGTGCTTCTGAATTACCCACTCCTATTGGGAGGAAGTCAAACACTATCCGCTCGAGAGGTGAGCGAACAAAGGAGCATCTCTCTCTCTCTCTTTCTCTCTCTCTCTCTCTCTCTCTCTGTCTCTCTCTCCTACCTGTTCATGAAAACTGTTTCTTAGCTCATTGTAGCCTAAGATTTCTTTTTATCTTATACTTTCTTTGAATTTCTCTCCGCTCACTGCACCTGAATGTTCTGCAGAGATTATAGTCTCATTTTCTAAAGGAAATACCATGTGTGTAAAAACACTTTGCTATTCAGAATTTAATAAATAATAATTAATATAATAAATATGTCTTTCATCAACATTTCAATATTATACTTTACATTTATCCAATAATAATGTATTGAATTATTATTACAACCTATCCATTTTCTTACAGTCTACATTTTCTACGATAGCACCGAGCTTTATCACTTTATAAGATTAATGATACAAAAAAATGAATACTACTACAAATAATAATAATAAGCAGAAGAAGAAGAAAAAGAATAAGACGAAGAAGAAGAATTCAACTGTGATGACAAAATATTTAGAATTCAATAACATGTGTAAAACATAACATGCATTTCATCAACACCTCAACATAAAGTTTTACAACTTTTATTTTTGGTATTTTTTACTTAACTTTTATTTAGCGCAAAACAGCAGCTCAGACTGAGCATCAACATTGTAATGGACCAATGCTAAATTGATCAAGATTCGTAAAATATTACTATTATTTTTGTTGTTGTTGTTGTTATTATTATTATTATTATTATTATTATTATTATTACTACTACTACTAATACTAATACTACTAATAATAATAGATTAATCCAGTTTATCAAGGTAGGCTCCTATGACTAGCCTGACAAGAATAAAGCAGTCACTGAAGATGAATGAATGAATGAATGAATCTATCAATCTATCAGTGAATCTATTGATGAATCAATGTAACAAGAGAAATAATAACCGTAAACCAGAACAGAAACCCAGAGGGAAATGAGAGTATACAGTGTAGATTTGAAGGCAAGCAGGAACACTTAATGGTCTACAGAAGAGATAGAATAATAACATTTTATGAGAGAATGTACTTTTATTACATAAGCAAATTGATATGAATGAAAAAGTGAGCTATAGTCCAGCATCACTTAAATGCCCTAGAATACAAGTGAAAGTAATGATTACTGTTTCCTAATGCCATAATTGATTAAGATGAACATGGCAATTTCTCTTTATTTGTTAATTGTCTAAATGCTAATATGTTCCTGAGCTAATTTACTAAATTCATGCAAAAGTAATAGCCTGTTTATAGCAGTTAAAATATCTCTAGTTTATTGGTACTGATATGTTCTATGAGGAGGTTTTGAAACTGTGGCATCTCCATTAACCTAATTTTAATGGAATTTACACAGATAACTGCACAAATTAATGTTGTCTTTTCAAGCTAATGTACTTACTGACAAATTGACTCCACATTCTCTGCCTGAGATTTTTAGGCTCCATTTTAATTTTAGATTAAACGATAAGAGATTAATGATTGGTGTCTCCTTTTTTCACATCCAGTAAAATTAGTGAAGAGGATATGATTAGTCCAACAATGGCAAAAAGAAGCCACTTTATGGAGGCAATCTAGCGTCAGTGACAAAAAGAAGGGGGTGGGGGCATTCGGCATTAAATGTTCTTGGCTGGGAGACCTTATTCTCAAACAGGGATTTTTTTTTCATGGGCTGTTACACAAATCATCGTCAGGGCCAACTAATGCTCTTGAATCAAAATCATCCTTATTTTGTTTTTATTTATAGCAGAGCAGTGGGCTGCTGTGAACATTGTGGTGTGACACTACAGTTTGTTTGGAACTGACACTATGCATCACTGGGACACCACCACTCAGAGACTAAAAACCAACATGGGTTTCTGGATCTCTGAGGCCACCACTTATCAGAACCAATGCTCGGTCAAGATCTGCTTTATTTCCCAGCTATGAATATCAAATGGGAGGAAACTGCAAGATGGTGCTTTGTTATAATTTGAATAGGTACAAAACCCACTATGATGGTCCATAGCTCTGCTGAAATAGGTGCTTGGCTTTGCTGCACTTGGTAAATAAAACTGTGAACTGTGTAGCTGTAAAATGCCTTCTACAACAACTTACTCAGTTAAAGTACAAGACATGGGAACATTCGAGTGTCACCTGTGTCTGATGTGTGCCAAATACAAAGACCACCAAGAGTGGATGTCACCAAGAGTGGATGTCATACTGTATGTGATTCAATGTGTAACATATTATTTATCTAAATTGTAGTGTTGATTTCTTACCTTTGAAAGGACTCGGGCAAGAAAGAGTCACCCATTTCATCTTTAAATCATCTTCTCTAACCATAAGAAAACTAGCCACATACTGATGGTTGGTGGAAAACAAAAGATCACTTAACGAAAATAATACTGAAACATGTTGCCACTAATACTGATTTGGTCATTAACCAACTGAAATACATCTTTCTGTATTCTTCTTTATTTTCTTACATCTGTGCATTCAACTCCTATGTGCACACAAGCATGGTAGCTCAGGCCTTTCTTAACAGTGGTGTAAATAATCCATCCATCCATTTTCTCTACCACTTATCCTACACAGGGTCACGGGGAGCCTGGAGCCTATCCCAGGGAACTCAGGTCACAAGGTGGTGGACACTCTAGACGGGGTGCCAACCCATCACAGGGCACAGTCGTGCACACAGCCAGTCAGCCTACAATGCATGTCTTTGGACTGGGGCAGGAAACCAGAGTACCTGAAGGAAACCCCCAAAGCATGTGGAGAACATGCAAACTCCATGCACACAGGGTGGATGCAGGAATTGAACTAAGCCACTGTGCTTCCCTGATGTAAATAATAATGCATTTAAAGATGATAATAATGTTAATAATGTATTAGTGTCCTGCAAAGTGGTGAATTATGTAATAGTAGAAGCCTCTGAACGCTACACAACACACATTCACCAAATTCTGCAGAGCACAAACCATCATTTGAGACATTAAACGAGATATCTCTATAGTGTCTTACATACATGGAGCTTGGAAGCTTACAAAAGAATTTGAATATAAATTTTGTAAAATTTAAATTATATACATGCACACCAAATAATAATTTTTTCTGTAGTGTATTTAATAAATGCACATTTTTGCCAATGTTTTAAAACATATATTTCAAAATAGCAGATTATTTTGAAATGGAAAAAAATATCAGAAATACCAATGCCAAAAAAATATGTTATATAACTTAGGCCAAAGGTGAAGTATCTGGAGAAAAATAGATGCACTCAGAGTGGATAAACTGAGCATTTAGCCAGTTACACTCACGTCTATGAAGTGAAGTGAAGTGAAGATATGTGGAGTTAAGAGGAGTTAAAATGGAAGATATGAACCATAAGTGCATCTAAAGATTTTATGTTCTAATGAAATAGCTAAAGTCCTAACTTAGCTGTTAGCTGCTAACAATTGCCAGCTCTGGGCACATTTACATTTACATTTATTCACTTAGCAGATGCTTTTATCCAAAGCGACTTACAAATGAGAAAAATAATACTAAGCATCAAGTGTTTAACATCTCTGTAGAAAACTTGCTATGAGTGTAGAACATAAAAACATTATTTGTTCACCACTCTCATTCCCTGGG
This sequence comes from Ictalurus furcatus, assembly GCF_023375685.1. Lineage (NCBI taxonomy): Eukaryota > Metazoa > Chordata > Actinopteri > Siluriformes > Ictaluridae > Ictalurus > Ictalurus furcatus. The sequence goes on from NC_071263.1 coordinate 15,993,289, forward strand.
AATCCCAGATTCTTCACCTTTGCCTTCATTTTCATTATATCTGTATTTTTACTGCTTGGTATTTTTTAAATGTGTATTTAGAAAAAAAAATTAGCAAAAAATGAAAAAAATTATATTTAATGTGATGAGTATATAATGCAAATTTACAAAATTCATATTCAGATACTTTAGTCAGCTTCTAAGCTCTATATGAATAAGTATTCACCCCATTTGAACCTTTCAACATTTTGTAGTCTTTCAACCTGGAACTGATATGGACTGAGATTATACAGTATGTCAGGAATCTCTATAAAACAGCCCATAATATTGAAGTGTCTTTGTGATGCATAAATACAGGAATACAAATTGTACATTTTGTATTTGTCCATCCATCCATCCATCTTCTATACCGCTTATCCTTTTCAGGGTCACGGGGAACCTGGAGCCTATCCCAGGGAGCACTGAGCACAAGGCGGGGTACACCCTGGACAGGGTGCCAATCCATCGCAGGGCACAATCACATACCCTTCACACACCCATTCATACACTACGGACACTTTGGACATGCCAATCAGCCTACCATGCATGTCTTTGGACTGGGGGAGGAAACCAGAGCACCCAGAGGAAACCCCCGCAGCACGGGGAGAACATGCAAACTCCACACACACAGGGCCACGGTGGGAATTGAACCCCCGACCCTGGAGGTGTGAGGCGAACGTGCTAAGCCACCGTGCGCCCCATTTTGTATTTGTAAATAACTTTTTTGTTTAAACTACACTGACTTCCACCCACTTCCGTTTTTATGAGTAGTTTTGTGTAGATTCATGACATATAATCCCAGATAAATCCTTTTCACTTCCAGCCTGTAACACGACAAATTGTGGGAAAGTTCAAGGAGGTGAATACTTATGCAAGGCTCTGTATCATTAAGTCATTATAACATTTGTACTGAATAACTCTATCCTGGCTAAGTGTATATTCTATTTGTTTTACTGGAGATTTCTTGAATTTGCCTTTTGTTGCTAGTCTGATGGAGTGATGTGAAAAGCTACAGCATGAATCATTATGTGATGTTACATAATCTCCATGCAATAACCCAAATTAGACTAAAACTCAACTCACTGAAGTTTTTTTTTTTATGTCAGTATGAGAATTGGTTAGATATGTCAGATTAAAGATTACATTTGTTGTACCTTTAATTTAAGTTCTTTTTCGCATGCACTCTCCAAACCAGGAAGCCAACTTGAGACGCTTTATAAAAGATTAGGATGCACTCTTCCAGACCCGAGAGGCTTTCAGACGGTTATGAGAATATAAATGCAGAGTGAGTGCGATAAGGTCAATAAGGTTAGAACGATAAGGTCAGTACTAGTACTGCGGCAGCAATCTTCTGACAGTCTGTCTCTGTGGAAATGAGCAATCCCACACTATAATGTTCTGTCTTGCCAATGATCAGTGTCATTTACTGAGATGCATTCTGAGTGATTCAGCTAGGGGCTGTGGGAGACATAGAGAGAAGCCGAATCTTGATGGGATCCTTAGCACTTCCTCTACAATATTCTCAAAGAATCTTTTTTGCTGGAATTTTAATCTCATGTCCACCAATCCATTACGGCAAGACAGAAATGAGGCAGAAAATGATTTTTTTTTCAGAGTGGTTTTCAGATAATGTGATAGAAATGGGGAATGTTAGATAAGGTCACTTCTTTTTCTGTCATGCATGCGCTCAAGTATTTTACACTCAGGGAGTAAAGCGGAAAAATGAGGCCTGAACTGATCTAGAGAATGCGCTAGTTCACAGATGAAATTATATTGTAATTACGTAGAATGCCACACTTTTGACCTGGCACTGCAACATCATAATCAATTCATTCCGGCATGTTTGTGAGTTTTCCATGCCAGCTAGGAGACATTCTCTCTTTTGAACATGTGCATTCAATATACACTGGAGTGAAGAGTCACACTCCTTTTGAGGTCTAATTCCTTATCCAGTGTCTACAACTAACAAAACATTGCAACACCATGTTTCAAGGAAATACAAAACCACTCACAGGTGCATGTCAAAATCAATTTAGCTAAAGAAAAGTGGCTGAGGGGTTCTCTCCCCTCTTCTTTTAAAAGGGTTTTCAACAGCTCATTGCCTTTGAATAACATGGAACTGCATTTATCCCTGTCCTTCACATTTCCTTAGCTCTGCAGCCTGCTGCTGCCTTTGACATTGCATGTGTGTCCTCGGGAGAAGAGGAAAGTAAAAAACAGCCATTGTCTTCAGCTGATTCTGGATAACAGTTCAGATACAACAAGGGCACTGAGCCAAGTCATCTGCTGCAACAGTCCTTAGTAAAGCAGATCAAAACACACAGATAGAAACAGACGTTTGCAAGTGTGGCACGTCAGAGGATGTGACTTGATGGAAAAAGAGTGTGTGTGTGTGTGTGTGTGTGTGTGTGTGTGTGTGTTTTAGGGGTTTATAGAGAGTAAGAGTGGAAGTGGGGGAGTGTGTGTGGAGAAGGGAGTGCACCAAGCCTCAACAAGGATGACCAATCACCTCATTCAGCAGCTGCCTCCACACTGCTCATATTGTCAGCTCACCAGTTTAAAGGAACCTTGAACGGCATCAAAGATCTTTTCAAAGCCTTAATCCTAATAGGTCGTGGTTTGTTCTGACTCATCAAAAGAGTGAGAGCGGGAGGTACAGAGGGGAAGAATGCATCACAGGGGAGCTGGCAGAGATGCTTAAGGGAAAGATTGGCAGAGGATTTGCAGTGCAGGGAGCATTAAAATCTGAAATATCGGCCATGGAAAGCCTGCTGTAATAGATATGAAACAGGCCTTCTCAACACCCTGAAAGGCTGACATTTTCTGAAAGTTTGTTGTGAGAAGCTCTTTTCTTCCCTGCCATCCATCAGCGTTTGTACTGCCACCATGTCCATACTGCAAATTCGCAAGTGTCACTCTTCCTGCTTAGTAATGGATTGGCCATTTTGATTTTTGGCAAGTCTTTGGCAACACTCAAATGTGTTTTTTTTATATTGGTTTTGAAGAACTCAAGAAAATAAATCTTTACTTACACACACACACACACACACACACACACATATAAAAACACTCCCACATTTGGGTTTAAATGACACACGCACACCACCATGCATGTATACATTTAACTTTCTGACACTGATTCTGCATTCAGCCTCTCTCATGCATTTAAACTGATAATCTTGTGACATAAGGATACCTGTGAGCCGACCCTGCACAAGTACTGTGTAAATTATCCGACCATGGGAAAGCAACTATTGATTTCTTGTCTGCAGATCAGGACCCTGTAAAAAAAAGAGGGGCTCTTTGTTTTCACACACATGCTTCAGATGCAGTAAGATGGTAGCGATGAAACAGATCTTTCACTGGCAGAAGAAGATAGCAATAAAACAAGCACAGCATCGAAGCAAGGGATGGGCTCAGTCGGGGAGGAGAGCTCTCGGTGTGGAGAAAAGATAATGATGAGGTTGGCCTCTCTAGCATTTTGGCGTCAACAACAAAGAGGTCGAATTCACTAAAGTGACTGCAAGACTGACTTTAGTGAGAAGAAGCATGGCCAGTACAAAAAGCCTCAGACCAAGCTGGAGTTTCAGAGAATTGGATGGCTCTGTATTACCCCATGATGGACTGGCTGAAATCCCACTGGTGCTTGTTATTTCCCACCCCTGTGGCTAGACACGGATCCCGAAGTTGGCAAACCGTCCTTTAAAGTGAACAAACTTAGAGAGGGAACCCAGCTAATGATGTTATCACAGATACAACCAGTCTTGCCAAAACAAATAGGCCCCTAAAGAGAACCCGAAATGTTTGTACTTTGTGGTTGTTAGGCAGAGCTGATGTCGAATTTTGCTGTGCACAATGTTGCAAACCATTCGACAAGCACACATAATGCTGTATCATATGCTTCATGGAAAATGATCAAAAGCATAAATCCAGGGGGGGAAACGCCAGATCGTTTAACAACTCTATATACAATACAGACCATCAAAGAAAAGACTTTATTAAATCTTTTATTAATGTTGTTGTCATACTGTACTTCTCCACCTACCATAGCAAAGTGTACTTGTGATAACATCTGACAAATAACTGATATTTTTCAGTGATGAAACCAAATACAAAAGGTACTAGGGCCAATTGTTTTTAATCAATAATCAGTAGCTGATTCAATTTTTAGAATTTATTTTTCAATAATTAACTAGAAATCTAATAACGCATTCAAAACCCTTCTGCTGAACAGTAATAGAAAACGTATTATATCTCCTAAGAGGTCTAATTATAAAATCTGTTCCTTGAATAAAGCTCTGAATTGAACTTGAGACCATGGTTCAGTCTTTTCTGATTGATAATAAGCTGTTCTATAGGATGAAACACACGCACGCACACACACACACAAGGGCTCATGGAGGACAGCTTGAATGTGGATGCTTCTGATAAAACCGCTGAATTCTGTTTACTATCGAACTCTTATATTTACTACTGATGGCCCGCCACTCCTCATTGTGAGCTATTCCTGAAGGTAGGTAGGTCATTCCTATCTACACACAGTTAGATATTCATATATAAGGCCTTTTTTGGAGAAACAAAATTACCCCCTTCCATTTCATCTCTCTTGACAGCCAGACACATGAATTATTTCACTCATGCACAAGGTTGGTTTGTTCTAGACATTCTGTTCTTCCTTAAAAATGATTTAAAAGGTGTTTATTAAAATAAATAAATAAAATTTTTTTAGATGTGATTCCTGATTGAGTGTGAATTTTTTATTTGTCTTTATTGTGCATGTGAATGCTTTTGGTTAGATTTTTGAGTCCCTACCCTACCCCCCCCCCCCCCCTTAAATCTCTAAATTATGTATTTAGAATAGTAAAGTATTTATCTAATTAATAAAATATCAACGATACATTTGGAAAGTCAGACAATTCTATGCTGGAAGGTTTTCGTGTAATTTCTATGTATTTAGATTAAACTAGTATTATTTGTCATGCTAAATAAATGTTCCTAATGACTGACTTTTGCAAGAGTGTGTTAAAAGATATTTCTCAAGCACACTCTCTTTGAAAATTTTTATTAACAAAAATTGTTATTCATATCTTTTTGAGAGATAAATTTCAGTCTTTGAAATATAAGGCTGTCGTGTAAAGGATGAGTCCATTCTTTTCCGTGATGAGCTGATGAATGCACACATCATTCATCAACGTAACTCATGCATACTAGAAATCCCATCGTGAAGAGTTTAAAAGATGCCAGATGGTTTTTCAGAAGCTAGTCTTACATTTAGGTGAACCCAATTAAAGCACGGGCACCGCAATTAAATATCTACCCGTTCTTCTCCTAAGAGCGTGATGACTGGCGAAATTGGAATCAGATTATGAAAAAAAAAAACACTGAAGAACCATTTACTATGTAGCATGTATCACACATTGAAGATAAAGAGACCCCTGCCATGCAATACAGCTAAAACACCTTCTCCCCATTATAATCATTCTCTTTTTCTCTGCTTATTAATTTCACTACAGATTATCTGTGCAGATAGAAAATGCTTTTCGGACAGACTTTTAATTAAGTGTGTGCAACCTTTTATTTTAGAAGCAGGAGGGTAAAATTCAGCCATATTGTAAGGTGCCTGGTTCTGATTACTCAAACTTTTGCTTCAAACTAGCTGTTTCAAACCTGGTGTGGTCCCATATCAAATCATAAGCACACCAGTCTGAGAAACTTAACTGCTCCCATTAGCACAAAGTCACACTATACTGAAGAAAAGGCTAAATAAAGAAATAAGGCTGGCTGAGTGTTTATTTTCATTCATCCTCTTGAATCTAAACTGAACGCATGCCTTTTTAATACTCTGATAATGTGTAACATGAACCAGATATAAAATATGAAATTATTATACTTCTAATATCAAATTATAAAATGTCCATATCGTGTTCTACTTTTCCTACAATGTAGGCAAACTCCAAAGCGACCCCTGGTGTCCATGTGTGAAACAACACAGTAAAATTTCCTGTCACAATGAAGTGAATAATGTATTACTGACTCAGTAGGTCAGTTCGGTTCAATGGAAAGATGCCTTTTATTTATTTGTTTATTTATTAATTTATTTGTAATAATAACTAAGTAAAAGGATACTGTTTTAGCATGTTCATGTGAATTGAAAGACATTTCAAAGTATGCCCTTGAGGTCATCATTATTGTTAATTCCTGAAATCTTTATTAATTAACTTATTTGTGCAGTAATGATTCTGACTTACTTCACTGTGAAACCACTGAAGATTCCTCTGAGCTGTGCTCCTTGCAGTAGAGAAAGAAATATTCAGCCTTGGCATCTTGTCATTAGCATCTTATTATGCCATAAAGGGGCACTTTAAATAACATTTAGTTTAAAAAAAAAAAAAAAAAAAAAAAAAGGAAGCCAGTAGCCATGCGGAAAGAAGAGTCAAGTATTCCCGGGCTCTACATGTCAATTTAGCGCACACAAGTGCTTTTGAAACCTGGGATTAAATTTAGTGAAAAGCTGCTGGAGGAGGTTGATTTGTGGACTCATGGCGCCCCCTGCTGTCTGAATATATATATATATATATATATATATATATATATATATATATATATATATATATATATATATATATATATACACACACACACACATATATATATATATATATATATATATATATATATATATATATATATATATATATATATATATATCCTAATTTCTCCTCTAGCTCTTCCTCATCATCACATACCAGTCATTTCATGTTCTCCCTGTGCTTTGGGGATTTCCTCCAGGTAGTACGGTTTCCTCCCCCAGTCAAAAGACATGCGTTGTAGGCTGATTTGCATCTCTAAATTGTCCATAGTGTGTGAATGGGTGTGTGAATGTGTGTGCAGCTGTGTTCTGCGATGGGTTGACACCCCGTCCATGGTGTCCCCTGCCTTGTGTCCTGAGTCCCCTAGGTTAGGCTCAAGGCTCCCTGTGACCCTGTGTAGGATAAGCAGTAGAGAAAATGGATAGATATTACAATGCAGTAAAAAACTTAATGTAGTTGCACCGGATGAAACACTTTCTTTGCTAAAATGTAACTGGGTGCATAAATGTTAAATCGACATGAATAACAGTTGAAATGCTCGGGTGATTGAGTTTCATCCTTGCACCATGAGGTTTTATAGGACAGAAACCATGGAAGTCAATGGAATCTTTTTTTTTTTTTTTTTTGTATTTTGTTAGATATCTTAGATACTTGTATTGGAACATTGTTACAACTGATCCCACACTGTCACCCATTTAAAAAATCTGATATAGTACCTAAGCCTTTGTCAGCTATTAAGCATGTGAATTGATAGTCAGCTAAACCCTAGTCAAAGCTAGCCTATTTTGGTTTCATTTGCGTACAAAATGAACACACTTCAAAATGTTCTCCAGATGAGGAAGCTAATACCTCTAATACCTCAAAATCTTACTCACAGTGGCCATCAAACAAATACCTGTATTGTGCAGGACTGATCAACAGTTATCAGAAATGTTTAGTTGCAGTTATTGCTGCACAAGGGGGTCACACCAGATACTGAAAGCACACGTTCATGCACAGATATGTAATATTGGATCATTTCCTCAATTAATAATTAATGACCAACTATAATATTTTTTGTTTCATTTATTTAATTGGATTCTCTTTATCTACTTTGAGGACTTGTGTGAAAATCTGATGTTTTAGGTCATATTTTTGCAGATATATGGAAAATTCTAACAATTAAAAAATTCTAACACAAAGTTTCAAGCACCATTGTATCTGTAGTATTAATTTAGTCATGTAAAAAATAAATATACAGTATACAATAAAAAGATTTAGCAGTTATTTATATGTATATAGCAACAATCAACTGGGGAGCTTGTGGACTATATATATTATAATATACTATAAATATTTTAGCTCTGAGACTTTGTGGACAGTCTTGTACTTTACTTTACCCTTTACTTTGTATGTGAATTAATATTTTGACATACAGGCATATATGTGTGTGTGTGTGTGTGTGTGTGTGTGTGTGTGTGTGTGTGTGTGTGTGTAGTAACTAAAAGCCATCTAAATGTCATTGTGTTGATACTTTATTTTTTACTAGAGAAGATTCTTGATCTCTAGTGCAGATTTTTTTCTAAGGTGGTACATAAAAATAGACATAAAAATGCAACACTCGTTAAAATAGACATTAAAAAAAACATAAAAATACAATTAAGCACAATTGGGTCCATAATTAAAAAATGTTTTAAGGTATGGAGCCAGGAACTGGACACTTGAGCATCAACACAGAAATGAGTGAGGAGAAATACACACACACACACACGTGCACGCGCGCACACACACACACACACACACACACACACACACAAACACATACACACAACCAAAACAAAACAAAACAGGGTTTTGCAATGGCCATGGCTAAGAGACACTTCATCAAATATATAATTGTAAGGAAGCTAATTTTTATAAAGGTGGTGATAATTTTGAAGTTGACTGTACACATCTAACACACAACAAAAGTGACAGTGCAACTGGAATGAGGTAAATACGTAGAAGGTATTTGGCCTAAGTAAGAGTAACACTAATATGCAAATACACACTGAGATTTTGGACATACATGTCAAATATATTAAGTATCTGAACCATTGGGGTGGGGTGGGGGGGTGGGGGTGCTTGTACTTGTATATATTTAATATATCATTTTTTAAATCCTGCATTCTTACTGAAGAAGAAGAAGAAGAAGAAGAAGAAGCAGACGTGGCTCAGGTGTAAGGCAGAATACAGGCTTCTCATAAAGCTGTACAGGGTTAAAGGTTAAGCACAAATGTAACTCTTGGGATTTGAACTCACGGCCTTCTGGTCACTAGTATGGAACCTTAATCACAGAGCTCCTGTCAGTCTTTTTTTTACGCATCATTTATACAGTTAACGCAGGTACTATATTATTGTCAGGTTATTTTGGATGATTCAGATGAAGTGTTTGCCCACTAAAAAGCACCACCACCTAATAAGTCTAGGAGGTGGTACTTGTCTCACAAATTTAATCACAACACACTGGACCATGATTTTCCTTATACTGATTGTCCCAAAAGTCTAGATATGTACGTGAAATGAACACTTTTTAGCAAAATGTCTTTAAAAAATTTCATATCTGATATTTTTTCAGATAGTCTTTAAGAATGCCTTTGAGAAAAGAAGAATGTATTGAAATCATACTCATGGCTGGATCTGGAAGCTGTCACAAGGTGGACTTTAACAGGAAACATGGCAAACACATCACACGATGCTGTTGCCAAACTTATTAACAAATTCAAAAAGACTAGACCGTTTATGGACCAGCTGAGAAGTGGACGTCCATGAACATCCATTGGTGAAGTTGTGGCACGCATAGTCCCGTATGGAGACTTTTGATACGCCCTGTATACACCTCTACACATTTCATGTGAATGCTATACAACCAGTTTTAAAGAACATCATCCCTACCCACATTAACTACATAGATTACACAGTTGTGCAGTGGTATCATAGCCTCCTAATTGCAGGCTAATGCATTTTGAGAGAGATAGAGAAAGCAAATGGGAGAAGAGAGATTTGCTTTACTACTACGGTCTGCCTCACCAGAAATGACCTGAGATTGTTTGCTTTCTGTGAAGGATTAAAAGATAAGCAAATCCAAAATTCCATTTGCAATTTATCACATTTAATTCAATTACCCATCTTCACTAAATTGTTCTCTCGCTGTCAGCTCAAAGATTTCCGCCTCCAATGCTCTTCAGAATGTTAATTCACTTCCAAGTTAATTATCTGCTAAATCAGGAAGCAGAATTTGCTTGATGCAGTCAAACCTTCAGTTCACTTACACCACAGGAGGCATGTCTAACATTAAATTAGGTTTCTTTATTGGTGAATAAAAGCTTCCGGTCACCAGCTTAAGTGAGAGAATTAAAGGCAGTATAGAGTTTGTGCCAAGCAGAGAGACCTGATGCCTTTCAACTGTGGCCTTCCAGAAATCAGCAAATAAGGACTGAGAGGCTCAGGCCCAGAGTCAGAATGAATGTGTGTGTGTGTGTGTGTGTGTGTGTGAGAGAGAGAGAGAGAGAGAGAGAGAGAGAGAGAGAGCAACATTTTACTATTCATAGTTTGGCCATTTAGCCAAATAAAAGATTTCTCTAGTCAGTATAAAGGCAAAACATGAAATGGAGGTAGAGACGTTTCAGCCTTTATGTCATTAATCATGGTGAAAAAATTTAAGTCAATTAAATTATTTGACACCAGATGGCACTCTGGAGTATTGAACTCATTGGTAGCATGCTGCTCGCAATGTTTTCAGTGTAATTCATACATATTTTGCTGAATTCGATCCACTATTATAAAATATAAGGAGAAAAAACCTTTTCTTGCTAGTCCTGCAGCCACAGGCACTCTAACTCACACTGTGTAACATGTAAAAGAGTAACAGCAATATTACTTCATGTTATACCCGATATAAGCTAACAAACATGTTATACCAGTTAACAAGCACAAAAAAGTCAAGGGCATTTTACATTTAACAATAACAACAATAAATTGTACATTATTATTATTATTATTATTGTTGTTGTTGTAGTGGTGGTGGTGGAGGTGGTGGTATTGGGGCTGGTGGTGGTGGTTTTGGTGGTAGTGTTTTTGATGGTGGTGTTGGTGCTGGTGTAGTAGATGGTGATGACAGTGTTGGTGATGGTGGTGGTGGTGCTGTTGGTACTGGTGCAGTAGTCAGTAGTGTTGGTATTGGTGTAGTAGGTTGTGGTGATAGTGTTGGTGATGGTGGTAGTAGTGGTGGTGCTGTTGATGGTGAAGTAGTCCGTGGTTATAATGTTGGTGTAGTAGTTTGTGGTGATAGTGTTGGTGATGGTGTTGGTGGTGGTACTGGGGTAGTAGTTGGTGCTGTTGGTGTTGGTGTAGTAGTTGGTGGTGATAGTGTTGGTATTGTTGTAGGAGTTGTTGGTGATGATAGTGTTGGTATTGGTGTAGGAATTGGTGGTGTTGGTGGTAGTGATGGTGTTGGTGAAAGTGTTGTTGTTGATGATGGTGTTGGTGTAGGAATTTGTGGTGGTAGTTGTGTTTGGGGTAATCTTGTATTATGTTTAAGAAATCGTTAAGGCCTTTAACCTATCCAATGTGGCTAATAAAAATAACACGCAGTTACAGTTCAACCTCACATACTTCGATACGATCAAGACCGTTATTATTATTGGGACATGTGTCTAATTGTAAGATATGACCGTGTTGCAGTGTTTGTAGAGAAAGAGTTAAAAAAGCAAAACAAAACAAAAAAAACCAACAACAACAACAACCTGCAATAGCAAAAGGGGGCGTATCTAGGGGCAGGGTCAAGGGGCATGTCTGGCCAGAGCGACATCTGAGCGGTTCCGTGTTTACACACCGCGGAGAGGCGGCCGCTGGAACAACAAGTCAAACGTTCAGCAGCTGGGAGAGTGGCGGCATACAGGACACCGACTGAATGGTAAAAGGGCGCAAAAATTGACTTTTACACCGGAATGTTTACTCGAAGGGGTTATGGAGACGTCAAGAAATCTACACAGAAAGTTCTGGACCCAAAGAAGGATGTTTTCACCCGTTTGAAGCATCTCCGGTCACTCTTAGGTGAGCTTTGGTGCTGTGACAGAGGCTGCGACTCACTGACAGGACCGTGCGTTAGCTTAGCAGGCTAGCTAGTTGGTTAGGTGTGTGGACCAATGAGCAAACGACTGCGCGAGCTAGCAAGCTAGCTAGCTGCATTTATATGACAGTTGCGAGACGACGTGCCTTTTGTTTCTTGAATGAAACCGTCTGTTTTTCTATAAACAAGGATAACGCAACCTCGTAGCTAGCTTTTTTTATTCAGGGAATGTGAAAAATGTCCGGTGTAAATTGTGTTCTTTGGTGTACAGCCGGTCAAGTGGCGATGCTAGCTAGTGTCAGGTGTCTTTTTGGTTTAATTGTTCTGGCGTAGCTGGCTAGCGTGCTAGCTAGGTAGCGAGCTTTCTAGCACACTCAGATAGTGGTATTATAACCTAAAAAAAAAAGCTGGCTGTTAAATTGAGAAAGGGCATGTGGGATGAGCTGGTTTCAATCCAGTCCTTGCATATGGTCGAGCTTTGAGAGCAGCTGCAGTATTGTGTAGTAATCTGTCAAAAAAAAAAAGCAAGCTTATTGAGGTCCTTCATTCAGTCAGTACCAAACAACACTAATGCACATGAACTGTTACAAGTGCTGAACTTCCTAAACTAATGCAATGCTTCAGATCTGTTAATGCATAACCCTGAACACTGATCGCACACATATCCTTGCAAATCACCATTACCTCACACATGAGTTTTTTGATTTGTAACCATACTCTAGGAAAAAAAAGGGACTAAAATATTATATAATATAACGAGATATTCAGGCTCATGGTGGTGACTCGTGCAGGTTTTACACAGAAATGTCTGCTCAGATTGTACTTCCTGCTCTGTTATCCTGCCGAGCCACACGACCAGCAGCAAACCAGTTGTCCTGCTGACATACTAAACAAACAACTAAATAAACTTTTTATTGCTGCCTCAAACACGTTTAACATCCCGTCATTTCACACTCAGTCTGAGTGACATTTTTTAATATTTTTTTTTTTACGTGAAAGTTAGTATGTGACCCTCTTCTTAGTTGTATTATGTTGAAACCTATGTAAGCCTGTGAGGTGTTTTTTTTTTTTTTTGTTTTTTTTGTTTTTTGTAAGTAATTCAGTTTAAATTCAGTTTAGATTCACTTGGTTTCTTCCACTAAAGATGTCTGCTTGGGCCTTACGACTGCCTTTTGATGGAAATACATCTCCCTTGTATTTCTGAATACACCTTCAATCCCAGCATCAATACTACTTCAAATCTGTAATACTGATATACTATCTGAAATGCTGCATGCATGCATTATTTCAAGACATTTTAAAATCTCAGCATGTATATTTCATCAACTGGTGTACTAGCTCAGTGGTTTTCAAAGTGGGGGCCCCTTGGGGATCGCCAGGGGGTGCCCGGGGGTCCTCAACAATTTGGTTGGAGCCACCAAGTCCATCCCTCCCACTAGTATGTTTTCTCTTTTTCACTCTCAGGCAACCACACACACAATCAATTCCTAACGTAATGTAAAGATGTAAGATGTAATTATTAAAAAAAAAGGGGGGGGGGGGGTATATTCAGAAGTCTGTATTTTTAATGTGTTTTAAAGACATCTTGCAAAAGGGGGGCCTCAGTCAAATGTTAATGCCATTTGGGGGGCCTTGCCCTGGAAAAGTTTGGAACCCCTGTACTAGCTCATCATCGTAAACACGACCCTGGCATGAGTTAGTTTTGGCACCCACAAGACACCCAAAGCCGAATCATGGGATGATGGCAAACAAGTAATTCTAGCAATAATTTATCCAGGGTGTTTGGGTAATACAATAATTGGGGGAAAAACCCCTGGTCTGTATGAGTCAGTCAGTATTTCTTTCTACATCATGCCTGTATGCTTTTCAGTGTGCCGTGAAAAATCTGAACTTTCCACTTTTTTTTACAAAACAATACCCGAGTCGCTTTAGTGCCAGATATTTATTTGGGAAAGTTTAAATTTTGTAGGATTAGTGTTGAATTAAATCTGTGATGTTTACATCCGTGTCTGGTTTTGCTGGTTATTAGATTAACGGCATACGTATACAATACACCCTCATTATTGGTCTAAAATCCAGGTATCTTTAAAAAAAAAAAATTGATTAAGGCTTTAACTCATATATTGTAGTTCACTCTCAACCTTTTTTGAGATGGCAAAACTCCGCTGTTCAAGCTCTCATCTCAACTAAGGGCATTTTCACACTTATGAACACTCAAGTCTGCATTCAGGATCCATTGTGGGTTTGTTTGGGGGCGTGGCTCATAATCTCAGAATTGAGGAATACCTTCTGAACCATGGATAGTTTACATGATACCATATGTTAACTTTGTGCATGTAGGTTTGAATATTGGTAGGCATTATGTTCGTTGATTTGCTGTTTTTTTTGTGTGTGTGCGCTATTCTTACTCAAGTGACTTCTTGCTCCCAACTCATTTTGTATGCATGGCTTGTCGTCATGCAGGAATAACTGCAAATATGGAACTGTTTTGCAGAGCTTGATGCTCTCAGTGGAAGCACTCACACCACAAAGGTGAGCTAATAACCGTGCTCCAGTCCTATAAAAGTCTGCTTTTGTATATCACCAACTATGTTAAACCTTTCCCTGGCGTCATAAAAGTAGAAATTGTAAGTTACGTGACACATTTAACCAATTACGTTACTCAGCATGTGTAGACATTGGCATGGTTCGGTTAAAACAAAGCCCAGATCACCAGTTTCAAGATGAGCAGGGATCAGATCTCTGTGGAGTGCTCAAAACAGAGTTCACACTTCACCAATTGTACTGAGCTCAGAGCTCGACTGGTCCAGAGTCCAGACCAAAACACACGTGTGAAAACGGCTTAAAGCTAAGCGATGATCATGGTCATGAGTGCCATATCCATACCAGAATTTATTCATTATATGGCTCTGATGATTGAGTGAGAGGAAAGATGCATTTGGGTTCAGCAGGTTCAATGTCTGCAAGTGATGATAGCACTTGTTTACAACTTCGTGTGTTCTGTTTAGAAATGCCCAAGCACACATTTACATCTATCCTCTCATATATGTCCATACCTCTCCGAAGATAAGCACATTGAATTATTGAAAAATAATGAAAAACAATATAGATTTCCTTGACAGTCTCTTCATGTCAGAAAGTATTTTGATCATGCATTAATCTGTGCGTTATTAATGGTGTCATTTTCTGTGTTGTATAAGGTTTTAAAGTGGTACAGAAACTGCTTTCATCCAAAGAATGTGTTATCAGTCTAAACTTCAGATGCAAGTTTCCTACTGATAAAAACTTTGTGTAGTCAAACCACATGCCGTCTGGAAGTTCAGTCTTAACACATTACGCCTATAGAAGTGACGCAGGTTTCATGAAAGTGGTAAAATATTGACTATTAGAATGATTGTAACTTTATTTTAATTATTATTATGATTATTTGTTATACTTATTCATTGCAGCCTTAGTTGAGATTCGAGGATATTAATGCCCACTACATAATTTAAAATCATATTGGACACAAAGCTTTTCAAACAGGCATCATTGGTCAGTTTTGACGTGTCTACTTTTATGTGATGGCTGATGCACACAGAATTGCAGTTGCAAGCCATTTTTGTTCATGCAGTTAACCAATAATATAGAAGTGTATTTTTCCTTTTAGTAATTTTGGTTAATAAGCATTGGCGCAGCAAGCCAATGAGTTTAGAGCTCTGGTGGTTGAAAGCAGCTGAAAGGATTTGGCTAGATTTGCATGGCTATTTTTGCATGTGTTTTTTAAGAAAGTATTCACTGGTCTTGGGGCAGGCTTATTTTCTGGATACTTTAAATTAATTTAATATAATTGGATACAACAAGTATTAAGTATATTTTTGAACAATTTGGCTAACCTGCCATGTTTACACACAAGTGTCTTTCCTTGGGGTACTAGTCACATTCAGATGGATTTCACCAAATTGAACCTGCTATTACACATTACAGGACAGTGCTGTTGTATTCTCCAAGTCAGAAGGTGTTGTTGTTTAACAGAAAAATGCATAATTGTTGATGCAGCCCCCTGCTAAACTATTGCAACAGCAAGGTCAATTCATTTGTTTGTGCTATATACCAAAGACATTCGGGTTGATGAGATAAGAGAAGATGTTCAGAGCTATTTATTGTTTAAACAATCACTCTAACAGGACACGCCTTGGTAACAAGAAACACCTGGCAGTTAGATACATGTTCCAATATTTTTGCACGCCTAAAGATTGGGTGGTCTGAGACCAAAGGTTCTATGGTTTATGTTGATAAACACATCTAGATGGAAGTATGTATAAAAAAAAAAGTCTCATGTCATATTCATCTTTTCATTTCAAACACAAATGTCTAAAATATACAGCAAATCAATTGAATTGGCCTTGCCGTTGCACTAGTTTCAGAGGGGACTGTATGGTGAAGCTGTGTAACTTTCCCGAAATGAGAGAGTCTTCTGGAGAGAGGAGTTTACACTTTCCGTTTTCTCAGTCACAAGACAAGCTGGGTTTTTGGTCTTATTCATGCGCGTTTGCATTACTGCAGAAGTGGAAAGTCAGAGCTTGGAACGATGTCATTTTTGACCTCCACGCATTCAAGTTATAAAGTGGGGAAAAACTCTTGGAGATCTCCATGTTCATCTTTTGTTAGCAACAAGCTATCCTCCTGTGTATTTGTCTGTTGTTTTTTTTTAAATCCAAAGCAGACTGTGTATAGAGTATAACTCGGTGAAAAATAAGAAGCTGCTGTGTTTGCTGCTGATGCTGTGAACAGCCATGTTGACTTGATGTCTTTTTTGTTTATTTGTGTGTTTCTGCCATCATTGTTGTGTTGAAGGTAAACTTTCTCCTCAGTAAACTCTCATTAAAAAAAGAACTAAATATTGCTGCAGAACTGTGCAGTAGGTATGAATATTGTGGCACTCACAAAGCACAACAGTTTCTATCACTATTTTATCTTCATCATGTGCTTTTAGTTACTGTGTTTTGTTTTTTCAAATGTCTAAGCTGTTCTGTTTTGTGCCTGTCATATCAGTGTGTGTGTTTTGCTGACTCCAGTATTGGTTCAATGTCAAGACTAGTAATCAGCGCTTACAGACCACTCCATGGCCATCATTTCCCTCAGTGTTGCTTTTGTCCGTGTGCATCATGCTAGATAAGGCTGGTTTAACCTTTTAGGGCCTAAATTTCGCTCTTGCACCACTCCAGACTTACAGAGTGCTGTGCTTTCATAATACTGAGGATTTCCTCCCACTGGCTGCTTCCTGTACAGATGGGAAGTGAGAATGATTGATGGGGTGTTGGATGTTCAGACCTCCTTTCCCTTTTTCTTTTCTTTCTTCATTCACATGTCATTCATTTCCTTGAACCTTGTGCTGCCCTGATTGTTGTTATTATTTTTTTAAAAGTCACATTCACAGCCTGAATTTGAGTATTATGGCTTTGTGTAATTATGGTTATTTAAAGTGTAACTAGTTATCATGATTAAGATGCATGCGTACACCTGTGTGTTAGACTTTGGCTCCACCTTTAAAAGATGTCAGTATGAGCTGGAAAGCTGCTGTTTGCGCATGTTACGCTTGGCTGGGCTCGACTGAGTTTGGTAATTACTGGAGCACCTGATCACACACAGCCTGTCTTTACCTCACCTTCCTGTTATGGGAACAAGGACAACAGCAAGCACAACGTTTACAGCTGGGTGGTGTTTTTGAATTTTATTGTGCTGCCATATTGCTTTTGTTGGGACTCATGGCAGTTCTAACTGTTTAATGTGACTTCAAATTCTTCCTTGATTACCATGAAACGAGTAGAAACAATTATTAATAACAACAGATTAACTTTGTGCAAAAGCAGATAAGTGTGTGTGTGTATCCAGGCTTTCACCTTAGCATTCTGTGTGATTTTGACTTTATCACATATGAATCATATGGCGTTTGTTGCACAGTATGAGAGAGTAATGTCCAATAAATGTGTTTGCCCAAGCTGTCAGATGAATCCAGATGTCAGAGAGTTAAATTATGTAGCGTGAGCAGTGTCAGATTCTGATTAATATCAGAAGCCGAGTGTAGCTTACTGTTGCTTATTTGAATGACACATTGCATTAGCACCGTCAGTTAAATCCAGCCTATGACTTTGCGATCATTAACGCCGTGGTGTTGTACTGTAAGGCCTGATTTATACTACTTTGGCCTCGGATCTGTGATTATGAAATGGCATCATGTGTGGACACTGTCGTAGGTGCCTGTCTTCATACTTACATGGAATTATGATGATGGCATTGTAAGACCCTGCTACACAAATGTTCACGTCTGTTGCAGGTTTTAATATGCTGTGGTTCAGGTGAGACTCGAGATTATCAACATTAATAATACATTTTATTCATTGCATTTTCCTGCATTTTCTTATTGTTTTGATGATGGTTAATATTGGCCCTGTTGTTTTGTTTTTTGTTTTTTTTTTTTAATCAAAATGTTGGTTATAAGAACATAAGATTTATTCCAAGTAGTCTTGTATGGTATCGATTGTTTTCCTGCTTGTGATTCACTTTTTTTTTCAAAATCATGATGAATGATTTACAGACAGGAAAATGGGCATTTCTATCATTTCAGGTTTTAGGCCAGTAGGGGAGGGTTTCCTGTTCTCAGCTGTGCGGTCGGAAACTGCTGGCCGGCACTGGCAATCCCAAAAAACTTAGTTGGATGATGGGGTTTTAGGTGATTCTGTAGTAATATGCAGTAAACAGTAAAAAATAAATAAAATAAAATACAGTACATTTTTGATACACAAATTTGGTTGTCTAAAGTCCACATGGCCAGGAGTGAGGCTTCCCAGTAGTGTCTGTTAATATTAAAGAATTGAGAATACCTGTACAAATCATTTCGGAGTTGTACGTTGATTAGCCTATGTTCTGTTTTATTTTGGAGAAAAAGACTGCCCTTTTTGGTGTATTTTTAAGTTTTAATCATTCTAGTGTACTCAATGTTAAATACAGAGCTCTTGCGCAAAATGCTTAAAGGTTAGCAGGGCTGGTAATACAGTATAATCTGAGTAAATGTCAGTGAATATTGTAGAGATGATTATATCATCACATCACACAAATCTAGTTCCATGCAAATCGGTTAATAAAATCAAAACTTTTGATTTGATGATTTTTGTTTTAAAACCTACAAACATGCCCAATTCAATGAGCCTTGAGTATAATGTTCAGTTCCAAAAATTTTGTGTGATAGACTGAAGTGATGCATGCAGAAAATGCAGAATCATTGGTGTTGGGAAGAGCTACTGTATAATATTAATAATTCTAGCTTCTAGTTTGTGTAGGCAGAAAGACATGGAGGCCAATCTGCTTTTATCAGAGAGTGAATGAGTGATGATGGCTGTATTCACATTAGCTTAAAAATAGTGCATGTACTCCTGTCTACCATGTGAGGAGAAGCAGAACGCCTGTGTATAGCATGCTTTGGATATAGTCTTAGAAATAGCTACCTTTTATAATCTTTTAGGTCCAAGGATACGTGGTGTTCGGACTTGTCTTCTAGGGATGCTAACCACTTTATGAAAGCAGATCCGCTCTCACGCAGCACTGCACCTCCATTTTTGTAGTATTGTGCTTACTGCTTTGAGTTGCGTGGATAAATTACTGCACATGATAGTCCCAAACCTGACAGTCATACAGTTTATTCGTTTTCTGTTCGTACTTTTGTTGCGCTGAAAATTTTGCAAATCTTTATGCGGCATTCGATTTACTTCAGAAATGGAAAGCCGGACTTCAGAATGATGTTATTTTAGACCTCCGTGCATTCAAACTATAAAGTGGGGAAAAACACGGATGCCTCCATGTTTGTTTGTCTTTTTGTTAGCAACAATCTAGCCAGCTGTGATGAGTGATTTATATATTTACCTCCTCAAAACAGCAAGCTGCATAGTCAGTGTTATAGACTGACAAGTGAATATATCTGTATGTTGATTGATATAAAGCACACACTTGTATATACAGTATAATTCACATAAAAGTAAATTTAAAAAAGTGTTTAAAGGGGACCTGTTATGCAAAATTCACTTTTACATGGTGTTTGAACATAAATGTGTGTCAGCAGTGTGTACACAACCACCCTATAATGGTAAAACTCCACCCACTCCTTTTTTTATTATATTATATATTTTATATTAAATCATAAACAGTGTCTCAAAATGAGTCGTTTACATTTTCTCTCCAAAGTGACGTCACATTGGAAAAGGCCATGCCCACGACTGGTGACGGGCTCTGCCCTATTAGCATAGATCCTCCCCTGAGAGAGCGGCACACAGTCAGCCATGCTCAGTCTCAGCTTGTAAGCTTTGTAAATGTTCTGTCGTCAGTTGTAAGAATGAACATTAGAGTCTTCATGTTCTCCCGGCATCAGAGCCACTGAAGAGAAGTTGAGAAGTTTTATTTTTGAAGGAAATGTGCCCCAAAACAATAGCTAAATTCGTATATGTTTGTTTGAATCATTTTACACCAGACTGCTTTGTGAACAAGGGTCAATACAAAGCAGGATTTGCTGAAAAGTTGATTCTTAAGCATGGATCAGTACCAACTGCTCATGATCCAGCTTCGTATCCAGAAGATGTAAGTATTAGGCTCCACTGCATATTTTGTGAATGTTTGCAAATCGCCTTTCCAAACGTGCTTGTTGGCAGATTCCGTGGCTAATGTGGCTAAAGTTACCACTGTCTCTGTTTGTATTCATATAGACAGAGCTATGTTGTCATTTTTGTTTTTAACCCGAAAACGCTTACTGTCTGTCTAATTCATACATTCTGATTCATACATACAGGGCTGAACACCGGTATTTACGGTGTCAGTCATAATGGTTCATGGATTTGTTGTTGCCGTAGTATCCGTAAAAGCACAGCCCTCTTCTGGAAAGGGGGCGGGGAGCAGCAGCTCTCACAAAAACAGCATGTTTTTGCTTCCACCCAAAAAGGGGCATTTACAGCATGGTGTAATAAATGATCTGTGGGGTATTTTGAGCTGAAACTTTACAGACACATTCTGGGGACACCTGAGACTTATATTATATCTTGTAAAAATGGGCATAATAGGTCTCCTTTAAAGTTGAGCAGCTATATTGATTTGACATCACATGCTGAAATCGGGGTTGTGGAGACTTTCCCACGATCCCAAATAGGAATTCCAAGCAGAGAGGGCACTTTTTTGTTTTTCCTAGTTAGAGTCGTCTCGCAAGTCATTCAAGTCTGGTTCGAGTAACAGGCAAGTCAACATGCAACTTGAATCCTGATTTACAAACACAAATCTCCAAAAGAAACAAACACTGCTTCCCAGTTCGCCTAATTATACTATGCTCTAAATATATGTACTCTCTTTATGAAGAAAAGCTATACGCTTTTGAGTGTGTAGGAAAAAGAGTATGCAAGTACTGGGAGGTTACTAGTCATGTAACCTCAGAGAACATTGTTGCTCGCTCTCTTAATTTGACCCTACAAGATAAACACGGTACTCTTGTTACACAACATCCAACCATTAACCATCTTGTGCGACAATAAAAAAAAAAAACTTTGGTTAATACTTAACATTTTATTTCTTACACTCAAATACTGAAGACTCATTAACGACGTTACACTCGTCTGCCATGTTTGCAGGTTGCATTTGGTGAAGCAAGCAGTTACAAATCTTCTCCTCCCTCACGCAAGGAGTTGTGGGCAATATTACCTGAAAAAGTGTCCTTGAAACCACACTCCGGAAATAGTAGACCATCCGGGTACCTTTTGGGATACAAATTCTAATCTCGGATACTATTTAGGATGAATAGTAGATGAATTGGGACGCAGCAGTGTCCAAAAGAAACCGGTGTCACTAATGAAGCAGTTGAGTCTTTCAGGTGCTTACTCTGTGTCCTTTCTGAAGTTTTGGTGCATAAAATTGCTTAGTCAAGAGTCTCTGCACCGTCACTGCTTGCTTGTAACCATTTTCAGACTGAGGTCATTATTAATGATATTGACATTTAACTTTGGCCGGGTGCTCAGCATGAGCAGCTACACTACGAGGCACTCTCACAGTGTGAGCACCTTTGTAATGTGATTTCCGCCTCCATCTTGGATCGAGTTGTAGATGATATGACTCTCATCATACAGTTTAAACCAGGCTTAAGAGTGCCTCCATTCCTTCCTCACAGCCAGACAGTACATGTGGGGGTTTTTCAGGCAGAACTCTTGCATCTCGGGGAGCATTCATATTGTCCTACAACAGCTGGCAAAGACATGGACGATTAAGGTAGCCCATTAGTTCTACAATATTTACCTACACAAGCTTTAATTTTTTAAAAATTATATCCATAGTGGGCTCGGAGAGGTGTTGCAATACACAATAGGTGGCAGTCAAAGCTGTTTGCAATCATCATCCTGACCCATCAAATAATCACTTAGAATTACTTTTGTTAACTTGATGATAATCAAGTCAAATGTGAAATATTTATTGCAATGTCATAACATTTTAAATTTTACTCAATTTTGTTAACGTGTAAAAGAAACTTCCTATAAAGACTTGTATTTTGTGTACATTTATGTTTTCTATACTTAGGTCTAAATGTTGTGAAGGTTTGGTCACCTGTTCCTGACAGTCTGTCTACAGACCTGTGTATTTCCATTGCATTTGCATTTTCATTTGAATTTCTGGCTTGCTGATGCAAACGACCAAATGGCCTGTTAGAGGAGAAGGGGCTCCATCACATGTTCCTTTGTTTCGGTGTAAAAAAACATTAGAGGTATTAGATGTCCACACTGTTTTTGCCTGTCTTGCTATAGAGCAAAGTTGGTAGACTGGTGAAATGTTTTCATTCTCAAACTCAAATAGAAATTAAACACTTTAATTATGTTACCAATGTCTGCAAGTTTACAAGTAGCCTATGCACTGTGTAATGCATGTGTTTGAAAGAGAACTGACATAATTACTTAGTAATATTTTTACCAATATGTTTTAAGGTACAAGGGAATAAGTGATGATGTCCCTACTTAGTAATGGGGAAAATCCTCATTACGTAAACATTATTTAAACACAGGATGGTGTTGTAACTAGGTGACAGTGTAGACTTCCGTTCTTTTCACCCCCACCCGATGCCTAAAATAAATAAACCAGCTTTTTTTTTTTTTTTTTTTTTTTTTTTTTTTTTTTTTAAAAGAGTGCCATGAAAAGATCATTTGAATACTAGTGACAGGAGTTCTTCAGTGATGCTACAACACAAATAGCTCTGTGTTCTTTAGAATGTAGACCTAAACTCCACAATATTGCATACAGTGCTGTGAAAAAGTATTTCTTGTTTTTGTGTACATCTCATTCTAAATAGTTTTAGATAGAATACAACATAAAACAAAGGCAACCTGAGTGAACAAACAATACAGTTTTTCATTTATTTTTACTGAAGTAAAAAAATGTATCCAACACCTCTCACCCATGTGAAAAAAACTTCAAATTAAAATCTGTTTGTGCCACCTTTAGCAGCAATAACTGCAACCAAAGTTTTCAGATTTCACTTACTTCTAGGATTAGCATTTACTCCTATGCTTTGGATCGTTGTCTTGCTACATAATCCAGTTGCACATGAGGTTGAATTTACACACTGAAGACCGGATATTCTCCTTCAGGATTTTTTGGTAGAGAATTTGTGTTTCCCTCAATTATTACAAGTTGCACAGGCCCTTAAGCAGCAAAGCATCCTCACACCATCACACTTCCACCACCATGCTTGACTGTAGGTATGATGATGTTTTTGTGGAATTCTGTGTTCAGTTTACGCCAGATGTAATGGAACCCCTGTTTTCCAAACAGTTCCACTTGCGAATCCTCGGTCCACAGAACATTCTCCTAAAAGGTTTGAGGATCCTCAAGGGGTGTTTTGGCAAAATTCAGATGTGCCTTAATGAGCCTTAACAATCACCTTCTTCCTCATAATTTTTGGAATTGCTTTTAATTTTGGTATAGTGTGTTACTTTATTAAACATTTTAACCAACTTCATGCTGTAGAAAAAGTTCTATTTAAGTGTTGATTTGATTGAACAGGGTTTGCAGTAATCCGGTCTGGTTGTGTCTAGTCCAGCTGAACCCCATTATGAATGCAGTTTCCTAGATTTGGAGAATTAGTAACTACGGGGGCAAATACATTTTCACACAGGCCCAGTTGGTATTGGATAACGTTTTTGCTTCAATAATTAACATTATCATTTAAAAAGTGTATTTTGTGTTTACTCAGGTTGCCTTTGTTTTATCTTAGATTTTGTTTTAAGTTCTGAAACAGTTTAGTACGAGACTAAATATACACACAAACAGAATAAATCAGGATGTGAAAATACTTTTTCACAGCACTGTATTCTGCAGTCTACATTGGAAAATCAAAATGTAAACAGTGTAAAGAGCCTTCAGCCATTATCTCCAATTCAACAGCAAAATGTAAGAGTGTTTAATTATTTTTTATTAAATATAATGACATTATTTATCTCATGAGGCATCACTACAGGTTTGTATCTGCGAAGTAACTTGCTAACAAGACCTACATGTTTACAGAGCTGTAATAATTTCCGTCCTAGTTCTACATCGCATATTTATCTTAAAGGTATTGAATATGACATAGACTACAGGAATTTTACCATTCTGTACAGAAGGTTTTTTTGTGATTGTTGCCAAAAATGCTTGATTTTGCTGCAGCTTTTTTTTTTGTCCATTTGTGATGCAATTTGCAGCATTTTTTGTGCTTTTTTCCCCATCAGGAAAACTACTTGAAAATTAGCATTTTCGCAAAATTGTTTTGCACGGTCTTTCACAGTGATTTTTGTTGGTAAATGAGAACTTTTAGCTGTACTTATGTTCGATGCACATGAATAGAAGAGGGCTTTGGCTGAATGCGCGTTGTGATGGTGTCACATGACATGTCTTGGCCAAGATCTGCGGTAATTTTGAAAAATTACATGCTCCTCCAAATATTGCGGTGTTTGCTTGATTTTGCATTCATTTCTGCGATCAGAAAGTCGTGAAATCCTGCAGGGACTGTTTTACGAAGCTTTTGCATACGTGACCTCTTTCCTCTTCTCTGTTAATGTCCTCCTAACATGTGGAAGGCTCATCTCTCTCTGCCTCACATACGAGTTTTTGAGTTGCAGCAGTACAGCACAAAATAGTAACAGAGCATCCATCAAAAAATGTGCAGCACCTGTCATTATTGTTGTTGCTGTCCCTGATTCTCGCTCTCTGTGCTCACTGTTATGACAGGATGACCAGCAGCTGTCAAGGCTTTTATTATAGGAGCGTTTAAAGTGAACATTATTTTGTTAAATTACGTTTGAAACATTAAAAATGATTACATTTAACTTATGAGTCCTGCTCTGGAAAGAAAGGTCTATGGTTAAATGTCCTCTTGTTTTGAAAAGGAGGCAGTTCATGAGTTTGTTCATTGATGATAATGATCAGAATGTCTATTCAGGCCTGCAAGACAACCATATTGATATGTATGGAAGCACTATTTATTATTAAATTGCTTAAAGAGTGAACATGGACTGTCTGTACGACTCTATCCTTTCCAGTGGTGATATTGTCAGGCCAATTGTTGTAAGCTATAGTAGGAGGTGGTGCAGTACCGGTTAGGTGGCATTCAGAAGCCATAAGGAGTGCCATATCTGATGCTCTCCTTATTATGACAGCTTTTATTATTGCTAGGGATGTGACAGAGCCTTAGCAGGACAGGGAGTGGTGTAGGGTGATCAGGCCTGTTCCTAGATAACAGTTTAAATGTAATGCCTAATTTCACCTTTGTTATGGAAAACAACTAATATATCTCCTGCCAGTTAGGTGGAAAATATATTTGTTGGCTCTAACTTGGGTGTGAGAGAGATGAGTTTTAGCTCCTGCTGAAAGGACCTTGTCATGTCTTTCATGGTAAAATTGTAGGACAATTACAAATTGTCTGAAAGAAGAGCTGGGCGATATATAGATGTACTATCGATATCATGATTCATGATTACACGATACACTTTTCTGGGATATTGTTGGTATGGTAATGCAGTTTTTACATTTTTATTAATTACAGATTAAATGGTACAAATTAAATCCATACATGGGGATTTAGTGCTGCAACAACTAATCGATAAAATCTATAATAATCGATAAAATAATTAACAGCGAATTTCATTATGGATTAGGTGGGTCACTGTGGATATCCCCCCTGTCAGTGACGTCATTTCAGAATGGATGGTGGAAAACACATTTCTATGAATAAAACGCATCTGAAAAGTGCACGATCCAGGTCACCAAAAACAAGAGTGTTTTATACTAAGCGAAAACAAGTGCGTCTCCGTTAAACTTCACTAAATGCGCGCAAGTCCACTCGTGTGTCAATCAAATAGCGCACAATAGAAAGGAAGCGCAATTCTTTATTCTATATATATTTTGAGATACTGAATTTTTGATTTCCATGAGCTGTAAACCGTAATCATCGAGATTATGTGTACATGATGTTTTCATGATGCGTCATGAATCTAGAATATATGAAATTTTCACTTTTTGAATTAAGTGAGTGCCAATAATTGTTGCACACCTATGTTTAACAAAGATATTGTTTTTTTGGTAAACCTGTTTTTTGTTTGATATCCATGAGAGCAGAGTATTTTTGTGATATTTTTTTTTTTTTAACAAAAGATCAAAAGGTTAAACAATAATGAACATTTTTCACAGTCTTATTTGCTCATATTTAGCAGGGGTGCCAATATTAGTGGAGGGCATTGTATATAAAGGGTGTCCCAAAAGTCTCCATACATAAGGAAGTATGTATGCCAGCATCATGTTGGTTGTGCCTTCATCAGTGGATATTCCTGGATGCCCACTTCAGTTGTTCCAGTCTATTTGAAGTTGTTAATGAAATTGGTAACTGTGTGTGTGTGTGTGATATGTTTGCCATGTTTCCTGTTAAACTCCATTGCAACCTTGTGACAGCTTCCCAATCCAGCCATGAGAGTGCTTTTAATACATTCTTCTTTTGTTAAATGCTAACGGAGTTACATGAGAACATTTTATGTGATTGACATTATTTGAGTTAGTTGTTTAGGGTGAATTATTACTGGATTAATGCAGTGAGCATATGAGTTTCTACTGGTTATATGACTTTGGAAAATTGACTAAAATCAGAAAGGCCCTGTAAACTGTTTGTGTCTTAGTCATGTAAAATTATGTCAGTAATTGGAATTGCTGACTTCTTAAAATCAGCTTTCATATCAGTAACAAGCTTTTCATGTTGGTTAATCGGTGCTTTATAGTAGAGATATCACCATCAATCCCAGATATCGGGCCAAAACCAGCAAAAAATTCTGTATTGGTATCGCAGAAAAAAAAAGAATGAATCCAGTAACTAATATAACCTGAAATATCAATCCAAAGAATTGTTTATAGTTCAACAACATACAGAAGGTTAAAGTAGGTCACACAACAACAACATCCACTTGGCTTCACGTTAATGACAACAACTAGTGAGCTGTTCAGCAAAGCCAACATGTGGGTGTTGTTGTCATATCAGACGTGTGGAAATGCTTCACACGAAATGATGCTCTTTGATTTTTTTATTTATTTATTATAACCGAAAATGTTTTAATATAAAGAGACTCTATTGGATATTTTGTTAAGATAGATTTGTATTTTATTTATACTATACGTTTAAGGAAGTATAAAAACTGTGATTGTGTCTAAGTAATGTTTCCAGCTATGCATTTTTCATGTATGTTCTTAAGTGAAATATTTCAGACTTTAAAAGAAAATAATTTTTTTTTTTGATCATAGAATTTTTATTGAAAATTTACATAACACCCCACCCAACAACCCCAACAAACAACCACAGCCAAAACCAAAAGAAAGGGGGAAACAAAAAAACAATAAATAAACAACCAGAGAAAAAAAAACAAACACAAAAAAACAAAACAAAACAAAAAAAACTAACAAACATAAAAACCCAAAACAACAACACCAAAAAAAAGGGGTAAGATGATCAGGAATTACAGTCCACCTCTCCTCAATCCGCCACCAGGGTGTGTACATCATTGAAGTAGGTAATAAATTGTGCCCATTTTCCCAAAAATGGGTCTCCCCTGCCTCTGATGTTGTACTTGATTTTTTCAAGTTTTAAAAAGAAGATTAAATCTTTAAGCCAGACTGATATAGAGGGGGATTGTGGAGAGGTCCAAGACAACAGTATTCTGCGCCAAGCAAGTAACGATGCAAAGGCCACAACACTAGCTTCTTTATGGTTCAGAGGTTGACGCTGAGATGGAACACTAAAGATGGCAATTAAAGGACAGACATCTAATTTGATTTTAAGAACGTCGGACATAGTTTTGAAGAAAGAGTTCCAAAAGTTCTGCAATTTGCAAACATATGACTGAGGTTACAGGGTGAAAGTTTGCATTTTTCACACGTCAGGAACATTGGGATATATTTTAGACAGTTTACTCCTAGAGAGGTGAGCTCTATGGACCACTTTAAATTGTATGAAACTAAGTCTAGCACATGACGTGGTGGTACGTATATTATCTAATGCTCTGCCCCAGTAATCATCCTCAAGCTCCAGGCCCAATTCCTCTTCCCAAGCACTAATGGTTTTGATATTGTAAGAATTGTCCTGTGACCAGATCGTTGCATATATCCGTGAAATAATGCCACCCTTATTAGGATTCAGCTTGAACACCTCTTCCCATGCAGACTTTGTAGGTAAGGAGGGAAAACCAGCAAATAGGGAGGAGACACGATGCCTAACTTGAAAGAAATGGAATAGGTGAGACGGAGGCAGCCTGAATGACGAGGATAATTCAGAAAAGTTTGCAAACACATTATTAACGAAAAGATCCTCAAAGCGTTTCAGACCCTTCTTTTCCCACAAAGAGAACGTGGAATCCATAAAGGAGGGAGGAAAGATTATGTATTATGTATAGGTGCCATGGTTGAGGCCGAGATGGATTTAAAATGACGGCGAAACTGATAGAAAATTTTTAGAGAGGTACATACTATTGGATTATCCGTGTATTGTGAAAGGGCTATAGGAAGGGAGGAGAACACCATAACCGGGAGGGAGGTTGAAGTACAAGACTTCGCTTCTAAGTGGCACCATGGAAGAGAGGGGGCCTAAAAGAAAAAATTATTTTAAGGCATAGTAGCTTAAAAAAAAAAAAGGATGGATATTGATATCAGCTGATATGCAAGGTTACAGTATTGCAACTTTGTGTTTCATGATTAAAAGCTTTATTTGTCGCTTGCACATTCGTAGCTGATACAAAGGTGCAGAGACATGAGATGCAGTATCTCTGAAGACTGTGTAACAAACAGTAAATAGACTCCAGACAATATACAATAGTTATAAGGTAAGAGGGAGTGCAAGAGCATACAAAAAGTGCAAACGCATGTATGTGTATATTTATGTATGTGTGTACATATGTAAATACATGAAAGTGTTCAGTGTATTGCACAGTGCCATGTATGAGTTATGTACTGGTGCTGTGAGTGTGTGTCTGTTAGTGTTAGAAGCTGGAGGTGTGATCAGCAGTGCAGAGTTCTGATGGTTTAGTGGAAGCAGCTCCTCCTTAGACTTTCAGTCCTGACCATGTGATTGTGGAAGTGCTTTCCAGACTACACCCATCGATACAGCGTGATGAGGTATGGGATGTCATTCTGAGCAAGTTAGCAAACGAGGATTCGGATGTGAAAGTACAGATCTGCGCAGAATTGAAACCAAATCTAAACTGACTCCGTTCATAAGTCCATAATAAGTTTGTGTCTAGACATTGAGTCCCTGATTCTGAAGAAATTAATATAACTAGTAAAAATCATTCTACAGTCAACCTGATTGGCTTGGCTGATGTGTGAGGTACAGCAGACGCTGGGATTCAGAATGAGTAGATCATGCTATAGAAACAAGAAGTCCCCGTGAAATTTTATTCGATGTGTTGATGTAATTTACACTGAAACAGGAAGACAGGTGGCACATATTGAGTGGCTCCTCCTCCTTTTTAAATAGTCGATCGCGTTTATCTTACCTTACAGCCCGGGCTAAGCCATACTTGACAGTTAGCACCATGGATGTGTGCCCGAGCAATAAAGTGAATGAATTCGAGCCATTTCCTTCTTAATCAACTTCTAGTTGGGAAAAATAAATAAAACGCATGCAAGGGAAACAATTGTCTGGACAGCCACCGTGGTGCAATCAGAAGAACCCTCTGTCTGCCTTGAGCAACTCTGTGAAATGTCTCCCTCAGCAGAGGAATTGGGGGGAAAGAAAAACTGCACGCATATCCAGCAGGTTGATGTGATCCATAGACCGGTCCCTTGACCATTCACTACTGACACAACTGTGGTTCCAAACTGCTCCCCAACCCCTGAGGGATGCATCGGTTGTTGCCACCTCCCGACGAGAGGGAACTATTCCTAACAGAACGCCTGCTGTCAAAAAGGCCGGTGATGCCCACTGCCGGAGGGCATGAACACAACCACGAATCACTACAACCCACTGATGACGATGATTGAATGGGTCCAACTGAAGGCTGTTGCTCCACACCTGCAGGGGCCACAGGTGAAGCAGTCCCAGAGGAATTACAGAGGTGGTGGATGTCAGTATTCCAATCAGCTTCAATAACACCCCATACTGGAGAGATCCCCCCCATGAAACTGGGCAAGAAGATTTAGTATATCAGTCAGAGAGGCTCACATTGTGGATGAATCGATCGTCACCCAGACGAATATGATGGGCTGCGTGGGAGACAGTGAGCTCATTGCCCTGTTCACCAAGAGACCCGACTTGGCAATGTGGTCCCTCATCTGAGCACATAGCAAACAATTGTCTAGATATGGTAGAATCCACAGGGATTCTACTATAGAATCCCTGTGGGATTCTACCCACAGGGGCAACAGGGCAGCCATCACACTTCATAAATACTCAAGGGGCTAGAGTAAGATCAAAAGGTATAACCCTGAACTGGTAAGTCTAGTTTCCGAAACTGAAGAGTAGAAACTTCTTGTGATGCACAGCAATGGGAACATAAAAATATGCATCTGTCAGGTCGAAACTAGTGAACCAATCTCCCTCCGCCACAGACCGTAGAACGTTGGTTGTGCGCAACATTGCGGAAGGGGAGGTTCTTTTAAGGACTTGTTGAGTCTCCTCAGATCTAAAATTGGACTGAAACCTCTGTCCCTCTTTGGAACCAGAAAATATGTTGAATAGAACCCGTCCCTCTGAACCAGGGGGTGAACCTTCTCGCTTTTTGAAAACTGTCACAATTCCTGTTATGCTGCTTTCTGCATTATGTATTTTAATTCCATGCAGGACCATGCAAGAAAGTGCATTTTATGTTGTCAAAACAGACAGAAATGCTGGAAATTATGTAAAAAGTCATGGATCAGACATATCACTGAAATTGACGATCCATGTTGCGCATGTCACCTGTACCTCTGTGAATGTGTGTGTGTGTCTGCATTGGGCCCTGAGATAGACTTGATTCCCATCCAGGGTGTATTTCTGCCTCATGCTCAGTGTTCCCTCGCAGTTTTCCCATTCCATTGTGTTTTAAAATAGAATACTAAGTAATACAAAAGGAAGAAATTGGTCTAATAAACCATCATCTAGGCCTACATCTAACATACAAGTGATAAAGATGCAACTTGCCTAAGGCAAGGAATAACCTTATTTTAAAGTAGAAATATAAATATCTATTATGATTTATATTTGTAGGGATCATTTGTGCACAGTTTCTGCTTTACTCACACATGTCTGACAAACTGAGGTCGATATATTTCTGGTCGCACCCCTGCTGAACCTCTTTGTTCCAGTTAATTGACTTTGTTAATAGCTGGTATTCACGGAATATGCCGTTACTTCCTACTTTAATGAGCAGCCAAATTAATATTGAGGCTGGCACTGTGTTGGGATTGTATCGCTAGAGGAACACAGACTCTTTCACAGCTTGTCTCCTGTTCAAATGCCACCAGTATCGACTTAATCGAATCTACTGAACATGTAATGTTGAAATGTTCTGGGAGCCCAAAATCCTGCAGTGTACATTCTGCATGACATGAAATAGAGAGGAAACGTATGAGACGGCCTTGATATTACCGCAATGTAACGTTCCTCCTGAGTTGACTGTTTAATGATTGATGCCTCTTCAACTCAGGATGTTGTCATCGTCAGTTCTCACTTTTCCATCTATACACAAGTTATATTTCTCATTTCCTCTTTCTGTGAGGATATGGCTGCTGCTGGACTCGTATTTCTCAGCAAGAAACCAAACACAATGTGGAGTGTTGAAAGCAGGAGCATGTGAGGCATTATTATATAAAAGAGCTACACCCATTAGATTATTTCTGCACCTCTGCTGGCATGTCCGTGTGATTCACATTCAGCGGTTTTATTCCTATATTAACTTTATATTCAACTTATACAATTTAATGTCATCTCTTGTTGCACTAATCAGCACTAATCAGCACTAATCATGACAAATCAGCTGATGTGAGAAAGCCTTCATACTTCAGCGTCAGTTCAGTGGTCAAAATGTCGTGTGTGAAATGATTTTAAAGGTGACTTTTACATGCAGAGCAATTTGCTGGGTCTGAACGATTGGCTATGCACCGCTGAG
Source organism: Ictalurus furcatus (assembly GCF_023375685.1). Lineage (NCBI taxonomy): Eukaryota > Metazoa > Chordata > Actinopteri > Siluriformes > Ictaluridae > Ictalurus > Ictalurus furcatus. The sequence goes on from NC_071263.1 coordinate 16,025,631, forward strand.
ATCTCTATAGTTCGGAAAGATAAAGATCTAAAATATGTTCTTTTGTCATTAAATGCAAATCTAAAATTAGGTGTTAAAGCTTCTCAATTTTTTGAGCCCAGTAATAGCTTTCTGATTTCATATCATAGTCTTTTATCCAGTGGGTGTCTGCTAAAGGCTGATGGGGTGGGATGTCAACTGAATATTTCTGCCATCAGATCTATTTCTCATAATCATTTGCCATGCCTTCTCCCTCCCTTGTGCTATTGGAAATCAGGCCAGAGCTAATGCATCAGTTGGCTCATCTTGCTGGAGTGCCGAGCGATCTACTTAGGCTTTGTCAGGAGAATCGAATGCATGCCTGCTCTTATTACATAGTTTTACAAAAAGTGTTACAAACTAGCAATTGTAACAATAATCGTGTTTCCCACACATTACTGTGCGCAGGTATATTGGAGTATATGAGTGGCATTTAAAAGCTGCATTCAATTTCTTAATTAGAGATTAATATGCGAGAGGGAAAGGAGAGAGTGAGAGGAAAAGGAGAGTGATGGTAAGAAGAGAGGATGGGGGGAAAGCAATAAGGGAAAGGAAAAAGTGAGAGGGAATAGAGAGAGTAAGGTTGTAAGGAGGGAGGAGAGCAGAGAGCGAGAAGGGAAGGAAGCGTGAGATGGGAAGGAGTAATAGAGAGGGTAAGGGATGAGAGCACGAGAGAGAAAGGGGGAGGGAACGGGGAAGAGAGATGAGATCATGAGAGAGAAAGAAAGAGATTGAGAGGGAGAGATGAGATCATGAAAGAGGGAGAGATGAGAGCATGAGAGGAGAGAGAGATTGAGGAGAGAGACATGAGCGTGTGAGATTTGGGGAGAGAGAGAGATTTGAGAGAGAAGAGAAAGAAAGGGAGTGGGAGACAGCGAGAGATGAGAGCATAAGAAAGAATAGAAAGAAGGAGATTGGGAGAGATGAGTGCATGACTGAGGGAGAGAGGCGTAGCAGCAGCAGCAGAAAGAAATTAATGAGAGAACGGAGAGTAAAAGTTCACGCTACGGGTTCACACTACGGGTTCACGCTACAGGTACACCCCCTCAGAGGACCTCCTAATGTCTGCATTCTCTCATTGTCCATTCACATTATGGCTACAGTTGAGCACATGCCCATGACAAACCATCACCTACAGAAAAATGACAGTCAGTAATGATGAATACAATGATGTTGCTACTGAAACAGTAAAATGAAACCATTTCTGACTATTCCATACTCATAATGAACTACTTCACTCAACCCGTAACACAGAGCTGCACACAGCTCACAGTCCTCTTCATTAAGAGCTCTGTCTCTCTGTGCTAGATTAAGCTTAATAAAAATACAATCAGTGGCAATGCTGATTATCTGAGAAAAATATATGAGTCTGGTTCAGGTGTGCGCCCAGGTGAGTAGAAACTGAACTGGAAAGCCTGTCCTTGGAAGGCAAATCTTAAAAAGCGTCGGTTCTGGCGCGATGGAAACATGGAAATAGGCGTTGCGCAGATCCACTGGTGTGAACCAGTCCTGTGTTTGCACAGCAAGACTTATACTGTCAGCTCTAGCATATGGAAGAAGAGGGCTCTTCATACCAGTTTCACACTCTTAAATATAGAATTAAGTGGAATCTTGTGTCTTTCTTCTGAACAAGAACGTGCATTGAGTAGAACTCATTGTCGTGTAGTGTGGGATCAAGCGTTTCAATCACGCCTCTATCCAAGAGGGAACAAATAAATGTATTGCATTTCACATTCTTATACCAGCATGACTGTTTCTCGGTTATACCGGCTGTAGCTGTCATTGTCATGGCCAATTGAATCAGCATGCAGGATTGATCACTTTACGTTCTTTCTCATCTGACGTTAGAGGCACACCAATCTTACACTACTCTTTCCTTACTTTATGCTTTGTCTCTTATTTTTGTACTTGTAAGCAGAATAGACTAATCAATTTCAGTTATAGTTTCAGCTCTTTGCTCTCATTCTGAAATAGCGTGATTACGGTTCAAATAGTTGTTGTGGTCATGCAGAATTATTAATGTCAAATGGTGTTGTGGACTACATGAATACATACCCACATCCTTGGGTTTTATAGTCTTAAAGCTTTGTACTGTTAAACATTTGAAGCAGTTACCGTCCACACCCATGTTGGGTTGTGTCCTGCTCATGGATCCAAATCTCGTCAGTCAGTTCAGTTTCAGATAATAGCAGGCTGTGCAACCTTGTCCATTGTGTACTGTACATGCTCAGACAACTTCTCTGTGATTCATTTTAATCGTTTGCTGTGCAATGGAATCACAGGGACAGAAAACACAAAATACTGTAGTTTCTGTTTGTGATTCCCACCTCTGTAACAACAACAACAACAGTAGTAATAATTAAAAAAAATTAAAAACCGACTTCTTGGCTGTGGTTCTACGGACCCCATTTTGAGAACCTTCGCTCTGGAGAACTTTTTTTAACGCCACTTTTCTAATTGCAGTACATTTTACTGACCAATTTATTGTTATAATATTGCTGAGCAAAGATATAGGAATAAATAAATTATTTATTTATTTATTTTAAAGAGTTTATTGTTTGTGTTTATGCTTATAACAAATTTATCCTTAAAGGTGGAACATCCTTTACTCAGGCTTTTCCATGCTAAGTATCAGAATCTCATAGCAGATCATGACATTGGGGAGATTATATAGTGGAATTAATATTTGTAGAAAATTTACACAATGGTTCTTCTTCAGAGCTTTTCTTAATGGCCCACTGGGTCTGGGAGGAATGTGTAAAGTTGTTGGATAAGCGTGTATGCTAAACCGTTAAAATAGTGTTATTTTATTTGATTTGATTTCCTAACAACATTTACATTCCAGTCTCGGTCATTGATATTATAGATATTATATAGATATATATAGATATTATAGACTTCAGGAACCATGATGCTCGTATTCAAGATCCTTTCAACAGGCGTAGCACTGCATGACTTTATAATATAAAGCTGTGGAAGAGTAATGACTCATAATCACAAAATGCGGTCTCACCCAGATGAGGATGGATTCCCTTTTGAGCCTGGTTCCTCTCAAGGTTTCTTGGGAGTTTTTCCTTGCTACTATTGCCTCTGGCTTGCTCATTCGGGACAAATGTAATTCAATATCTGGATTTCTGTAAAGCCGCATTGTGAGAATTGTTGTGACATTGTTAAAAGCACTGTATGAATACATTGAATTGAAATAGATTTAATATTTTGCGTATTGTGACTTTCTGCATAACTGTATGCTCTTTTTGTATTTTCACAGATATTACTGAAAGACAAGAACTGAAGACTTTTTTCGAGACCAACTGCTCACAGATTTATTTTATCTTCTATGAAAATTTTGTTACACTGGAAAGTAACTTGAAACAAAAAGGTAGGTTTTGTGTTAACGTGTTCTGACTGTGTCTTTTCTGCTTTCAGCAGCTCAGCAGTCTCTGCTTGCGTCTCTGCTTGTCTCTGCAGTCTCTGCTTGCTTATGTAGATGTGTGGTGATTAGTACACACTTCAGCATCGTGTTACAGACTTATAAAGCTTTTATCTGATCTGGAGCATCAAATCAGTCTGACCAGTCTGATGTTTCTAGGAACTGTGATTTGAAGAAAATACAGAGCAGTGCTATGAAATTAATAAGAAACATAATGTTGCAAATTCAGCTGTAGTATACGTATGTTTGTGCGAGTTTATAGGACATTTTACTTGAAAAATAACAATGGCTTAAATGTTATTTTAAAATGTAAAACCGATAAAACCTTTTCCTGAAAACGTCTGTAGTCCACATATTGTTTAAAGCATGTGATGTCCGGCATAGTGTGCTCCAGTGTTTGCATCAGTCTGCTGATCACTCTAAATGACAAGCAGGCATTAAAAATTCCCACTGTGATCTTTTGAATTATTAAAACACATACTCTGTCCGTTTGCAAGAGCTCAGTTAAGACATAACTGTCAGGAAATACGCTCAGCCTAGCTAAGGGCCATGAGTTCCCTTATTTGAAGTTAATAATAATTTTGTTTTTCAAGTCATCTCATCACACAGCAAAACCATATTAGTCTTCAGTTCAAAGTGAAATTTTATGTTGATGAGACAATTAGTGTATTACAGCATAGATTCCAGTATTCAGAAGTATTGTTTTCAGCTGTCACCATCTTCCTAATAAAGAGCAGCATATACACCGATCAGCCATAACATTAAAACCACTGACCAGTGAAGTGAATAACATTTATCTCATTAGGTCACCTCTCAAGGGGATATATTGGGCAGCAATTGAACAATGAATTCTTGAAGTTGATTTGTTGGAAGAAGGAAAATTGGACAAGCGTAAGGATCTGAGCGACTTTGTAATGGCTTGACGACTGGGTCAGAGCATCTCCAAAACGGCTTGTCTTGTTGGGAGTCCCCAGTATGCAGTGGTTAGTACCTAGAAAGGTGGTCCAAGGAAGGACAACTGAAGACTTGGTGACAGGGTCATGGGCGCCCAAGGCTCATTGATGCACGTGGGGAGCGAAGTCTAGCCTGTCTGGTCCAATCCCACAGAAGAGCTACTGTAGCACAAATTGCTGAAAAAGTTCCTGCTGGCTATGACAGAAAGGTGTCAGAACACACAGTGCATCACAGCTTGCTTATGCATGCGTAGCCACAGACTGGTCAGAGTGCCTATGCTAACCCCTGTCCACCGCTGAACGCGCCTACGATGGTCACATGAGCGTCATAACTGGACCATGGACCAGTGGAAGAATGTGGGCTAATCTGATGAATTATGTTTTCTTTTACATTATGTGGACGACCAGGTCGCTATGGGAAGAAGGCAAGCCTCTGGAGGCAGTATGAGGCTCTGGACAATGTTCTGCTGGGAAACCTGGGGTCCTGGCACTCATGTGGATGTTACTTTGACACGTACCACCTACCTAAACATTGTTACAGACCCCCCTTCAAGGCATTCCTTAATGGCAGTGGCCTTCAGAAATGTAATGCGTCCTGCCACACTGCAAAAAATTGTTGAGGAATGGTTTGAGGAACATGACAAAGAGTTCAAGATGTTGAATTGGCCTCCAAATTCCCCAGAGCTGAATCTGATCGAGCATCTGTGGGATGTGCTGGACAAACATGTCTGATCCATGGAGGCCCCACCTCACAACTTGCAGGACTTAAATAACTTGCTGCTAACCTCTTGTTGCCAGATACCACAGCACACCTTCAGAGGTCTTGTGGAGACCATGCCTCGACGGTTCAGAGCTGTTTTAGTAGCACAAGGGGGTGCTACAAAATGTTAGGCAGTTGGTTTTAATGTTATGACTGATTGGTATAGATATAATGTAATATTACATTTCAGGTTTCTAAATTAGTATTAAATAGTATAATTGTGTGAACATGTTCAGTTTAAACATGCTTAAATATCTGTAGGCAAATTGATGGCATAAGGAATAAAACATAACAGGGTGTACTGTTTTTGGAAAATAATAAACAACAGGATGGCGTGACACAGACCGAGGTGAAGTTGATTAATTTCCCAAAAGGTTTTATTTATTCCTCTTGTACCACAGCAATTTCTCAGCATTTACAGTTTATAAATTATTTAAACACCACATCATACGTTGTATCAGTTTATAGTTACGTATAATAAGCTATATTAGTTTATTAAATGTAATAATGTCCATAAAACAAGTTACTTCCTGTTATCATTAATGTTGTAGTAGCTATAAACGGTAGTTCCCTCTCCAGCTTGTGTTATGAGACCAGAATTCACCAGAAAGTCTGTGTTGAATGTTTTCCCATAGTAGAGAACTTACTGACCATTATAGAGCGCTGATACTCAGGATTTCCCTGAATGTTAAATAAACGTCTCCTTACAGAGAACTTCACCATTCAGTCTTTATTAAATAAGAAAAGTTTGTTAATTTATCATTTGTAATGTGTGGAGTGTCCAATATACAAGTGAATTTGCTGTTTCTCCAGAAATGAAGTATTTAAAATAACACGTTACTATAAAGATGTAATTTGTCTGACACCATTGTCAGAGCTGGTGTTATAAACATGAATCAACACCTTCTGGCCAATTACAATAGAGAATTCAGTGTGTATTAAAAACAATACTTTTATTCTTTTTTTTTCTTTCTGTCCAGCAAAAGTCAAAATCCATGGTTCTTTTTTTTCACTCATCAAAAGTTAACTGTTTTGTTTGTTGAGAGCTGAACTTACATTTGTCTTTCAGGGAACAAATCTCACCGGGAGGAGCTGGACTCCATCCTGTTTATTTTTGAAGTAAGTAATTTTTTTCATGCTTTTGTTCTTGCTGGTCTGTCTTACATGCTAGGTTTTTTTTTTTTTAATGAAGAGCCTTATTGTTGAAATATTATCAGCCATGCTATTTAATGAACTTAATTAACTTCTGTCTCTCTCTTTTGATTGTAAGTGTCACGTACCGTTGCTGAATACGGAAGCAGATGCAGGCGACAGACTCAGGCCGAATAATCCAAAGGAATAGACAAAGTTCGTAGTCGAGAAACAGGCAGGGATCAGGCAAACAAAACAGGCAAGGCAGTAATCGAAGTCGGGAATGTAAACAGTGGTCAAAGTCACTTTGTCAAAAACACGAGAGATAAGGATTGGATAACGGCAGAGAACAAGTCAGCTGAACGTTTACTTCGCATAGTCAGTATGCATCCAAAGTCTCTTATATGCTGTGGTAAGAGTGAGATAGTGATTGGCTGCAGGTGTGTATGATTAGAACTCTGGGGAAGGAGAGTGCATACGTGTGTGGGAAGTGTAGTCCTCGGTGGCCATGTTTGAAGTAAGCCGTGTTTCCCGGGAAACCGAGTCGTGGTTGGGCTGAGATATGACAATAAGTATATTGTGTATTAATTTCCTTGAAATCTTGACTAAAGAGAAGTGAATATTAGAGCTGCAACAACTAATCGATAAAACCGATAATAGTCGATTATGAAAATCGTTGTCAACGAATCTCATTAATGATTAGTTGGTGTGTGCACGGCACGGGGCACGTTTGCTCATTGCGTTACTTCTGTTCCGAAAACACGCATCAGAGAGTAAATACTAAAGTGGTGTCCCAAATGATGCACTATACACTTACACTGTGTACTATACCGTCTAGTGTATGAATTTTAGAAGGGAAGTATCATCTCAAATGGACCACTAGCGGGTTTTTTACTAACCGGAAGTATAAGCCTCTTCCCGGTCAATGGCACATGAAGTCAAATGCATGTAATGTGACGCTGCTAGCTTTAGCAGATACCCAGAGCCAGCTAAAAAAAATGTCTTCAGTTTACTGTTTGTCAGCGTTACCTTTTATACCCAACATGACCTCAGTCACCATCAGACAGAGGCGTAATGTGACAGTGGGTGGAAAAGTGTGCGACCCAGGTCCTTTAAAGCAGGGGTGCATTTTTTTTTATTAAATGTCATGAAGAAGACTGTAACCTACAAACTTGTGTAGCATGGAAGCACAACAGTGATGCATGAGCACAAACTTGTATTTATATCCAGTGTTCCACTGTGTGCAAAGGGTTGGGGAAATTGGTGCGAGTTGCTTAAAAGGATTAGTTGAATTAACATTTATTGTCATTATATGCTATATCTGTGCTTGCCGTGTAACTTCTGTTTATTATAACGAGAGCGATCTGTAAGTGATCTGTTAGTAACGAGGCCACGTTGCTCCTCACTCACAATGTAGACGCGGTGATGAACAGTGTAGCGTGAGTAACATCTGTAATGTCTAATTAAAATGGTACGATCAAAGTAAACATAAAACAATATGCCTAAAGGTACTGAGTAACAGAAACTGTAAGGTGCAGTGAAAGTGAGATTTTATTATTAATTTAGGAATGTAGTTTAATTATCAGTGTTTCTTTGTGCATCCATAAAAAAATAATGCATAAATATTTACCCTTGACTAAATAATGGGGATGGCCAATTGTTAGCAGTTTCCTCGTTGGGATATGATAAACGATATGTGACGTTAGTCTGTTCTTTTATGTCTAGCCTATGGAAAGTTATGACGTATTTATCCAGGTTTATATTTTCCTTTGATGTGCAGCTTTATATCAGCAAACTTATTTTTGAGACTTATCTTTGTACAAGTTTCCTTTGTCTAGATAAGAGTTTCTGCCTTAGGCAACAAAAGGACTTGATTCTAAAAATTGAAAGCACATTATGATATTTAGTTCTACCTGCTAGCTGTGTTGGAAAAAACATGATTAGCTGTTTGTGCATTCAGGCATTATGAAGTTGTTTCAGTTCACTCAGCAGGTTTCTTTTGCTCTCTTGCCCCTCCTGGAGGCACAGTCGCCTTGTGTTGTTCTCACCTGGCTGAAATGGCAGCTCTAGTTTCCAATACAAACAGACAGGCTGGCAGGCACAAGGCTCTCTAGTTACATTTGCAGAGAGAGCTGAAAACTCCAGTAATAAGGAGACTGTTTGCATTGTGTCAACAGAGGTCGACCAAAAAGGTCATTCAGGAGAAACGGTAGTGTTTCATTTGCTCTATAGAAGCCACTTCAGGGTGTGCATGGAAAACATCAGTTTGGAATTCAGTGCGTTGTTGTTGTTTATGGCCAAAGCTTTGTGTTAATTTAAGAATTTATAATGCATCAAAATGTCACACTGATATTTACTAATATTTGTAAAGAATTATAGCTTTGCATGAATTTGTACCAAGCTGATATATTTATAGGTCTATTTACTAGCTGTTAAGTAATTAACACATGACAGTGTTCTCCGTCAGTGGCACCTGATGTCGCCTGAAGTTATCATCATCATCTAATAACAGCACTTCCCGAAGTTTCATTCTTCTTATACCACTGCAATTTGTTATTAATGTCCTTTGTATCATGTCATACTTTTTATTCATTTATAGATCAGTTTAATGTTGTGGAAGTCCACAGAATTAATTAATTCCTGTTATCACTTTTGTTACAGCAGCCATAAACAGTTGTTACCTCAACAGCCTTCCTTTTTTTCTCTTTCTCTTAAAGTTATTATGACAAAAAAATGCAGCTTGTCATGTTACTGAAAAGTTCTCACTATTACAAAGCTCTGTCACTGGTGACTTTCAAAAATGCTAATTAAACATCTGCTCACAGAAAATGTCACCATGTCAATGATCACGTGTTTTTTGTTTTGTTTTTTTATATCCATTTATGTTGAACATCGACATACAGGTGCTTGTGTTACAGAAAAGAAAAACGATAATGTATATGAACAAGCACAATAATATAAAGCTTGCAGCAGGAACTATTTGTAGATCTGTTCTGTTATAGAAAATGAATCAACAACTTCTGACCAGTCAGATTTGAGCACTCAATAGCACTGGGTAGGGGTTGGTGATATGACAATCTTAGATCATGGATGGTTAAAATGCTTCTACTATCTATGGATGTGGATTGCATGTATCGTTTTGTTAGCTGGGATGAATAATGCCCATACATGGCATCCCACATTTTCAACCAGGCTTTACTCGCTAGTCCAGCTCATGTTCTCTCTGACAGACAGACAAACAAACAATAACCAAGAATAGGCAGTTCCTTAGGTAGAACTTCCTATTCGGTTTGTTGAGCAACACAGTAGCATGGCTAACAGCACAGAGGAGATGGTGCCTAAAAATTCAACTGGGTTTTCTCCAACTTTATCCAAAATTGTTGGATTTTCTCCAACAGACACAGCGCAAACAATGGTGGTTTGCCAAATATGCAAAGTCAAGATTGGCATATCAAAGAAAAATGACAAATTTGTTTAACCACCAAGAAAGCACCTCAAAGAGTGTGCTGAAATCCAGATGGCACGAGTCGAAAGACATCTACTGATGTGACATTTCATCTGTCTAAGGATATAATATCCATCAAAACACTTGTGTTATAACTAGTTGATCCTTGTGATGACGTACCAAGGCATAAATATAGCTGACACTAACATTCCTGAGCACTACAGAGAATACTGAGAGAAGGGCAATAAAAACCAAAACTGTGAAACATGACTTGCTTAATGTTACATAAAAATGTAAAACCAACTCAGTTAATGTGTTTAGTTTTTAGACATAAAATCTGAAGACATTAGAAGAGGTGATATATTTTTATTAAACATTTTTTAAGTAGTGTTCATGGTTACATTTTGTTGGTAAGAGCACTGTATTAAACATTTATTTGAAGCTTTGGCCTACGTTGGTGTTTTTTTGAGGTTATTTTTACTTTTAAAGCTACATTTTCATCAATAGGAAAATTAGTTTGGTTGGTTCAGTAACTTGCAAAAAGTCTTTACCAACATGAAAAAAAAATTGTGAAAAAATCATGGCGTGTAAACATGGCGTTATGATATTTTTCCCAGATCACCCTTCCCTAGCACTAGGGTATAAGAACTAAAAATGAATGCAGTCAAAGTATAGTGTGGCCATTTATCCTGCATGTCAGTGATATATGCTCACACAGATGAGCGTTCCTATAGTCATGTGAAAAAATAAGTACACCCCTGGAATTTTTTATTTTTTTTTTGCTATATTTGGACAAGCAAAAATTTTATCCTTTTTGCCTATTAAAAAAGTTGATACAATCTATCAAATGACACATAAAATGGATCTTTTGTAGTAAAAAAAAATACACTTGTCACATTGAGAAAGGAAGTACATGACTTCAAATCCATAAAATTAGAAACAGGTGTTCAAGATTGGGTGTCAGAGATTAGAACCTGCTTATGGAGTGCAGGTGGAACCTGTCTTATTTATACCCTCTCATATCTAATGTCTAGTGTTGCTTTTGTTATTGAGGTGTGTGGTGTCATCATGCCAAGATCTAAAGAGTTCTGTAAGGCCTTAAAAAAGGGGAAAAAAGGGTGTGGATGCCTATGGGTCTGGCTAGGGATTTAAAAAGATCTCCAAATGATTTAAAATACATCATTCCACTGTAAGGAACATTACAAGTGAAATGATGAAATGACTGCCACTTTGTCCAGGACTGGCCTTCCCAGCAAATTCAGCCCAAGAGCAGACCATCCAAGAACCCCAAAACTTCATCACAGGAACTGCTAATAAGTCTTGCAACTGTTGCTGTCAAAGTGCATGCTTCTACAATCAGAAATTTGACCTGCATGTGAGGCTTTGCAAAACTACAGATGCCAATGAGCATATAGGCAAAGACCAGGCCTTTTGGAATAATGTGCTCTGGGCAAACGAATCAAAGATCGAGTTCTTTGGCCACAGTAACAGCAGACATGTTTGGTGCAGACCAAAGACAGCTTTTCAGGAGAAGCACCTCATACCAACTGTGAAGCACGGTGGTAGAAATGTTATGGTTTGGGGTTGCTTCACTGCCTCAGGGACTGGACAGCTTGCATTCATTGATTCAACTATGAATTCTGCATCATACCAAAGAGTGCTTGAAGATAATGTGGGGCCATCTGTCTGAAAGTTGAAGTTGAACCGAAAGTGGACCTTTCAACAGGATGAGAATACTAGCTTCTGAGGCCAAGGGTGTACTTACTTTTTCTGCAGAAGAAAATCACATTTATTGATATTTCTGTTGAATAAATGATTGAAAATTTATTATGATTGAAAAATTATTTTCCTTCTGGTTTTGTTCACATATATCAAGTTTCTTAATAGGCACTGTTTCATAGATGATCAAATGTTTGCTTGTCCAAATATGTCAAAAAAGACGACAATTTCCATGGACTGCTTTCTGATCTTCACTTGTGCATGTCCTCTATTCTTTCAGTCTAAAGTAATGGTATTATCAGTACTATAGTATTAGCCCTTATATAATGACAGGTTAAGATTTGTAGAACCATAGACAAAGAACTGAATAGATAATGTAGATAAAAATGTAGATAATGTTTTCTTCCTGTATGCAAGAATGCTGTAGGATTATCTGTACGATTTAAATTTGGTTCTGTCGAAAAAACTGCTTCTTTATCAGTATCATGTGATCAGCCAGTCACTAGCCCATAGACATGCCAGAACATTTTAACAGATCCTCGAGTATAAGCTGACTGCAGGACAGGAGCCATTAGTGGATCAATGCTGTGTGAAGTGTGAGTTAATGTAGCATCACACACAAAAACACACACGCACACATACAGATATCCTGCCTCCTCTCTCCCCCATTCTGCCTTCTACAGAAGAGGATTTTCCTGATGCAGTCTGAGTAATCTCCATATCCTGCTGAAACAGGGCTCTGTTAACAAGGAAACTTGGTCCTTTGTCAAAAGCCATCAGCTATATTCTTGCTGTGATTGGAGCATAGTGGATTAGCTCACATTGACGTATGTGACCCGCTTTTATAAGGGCTCATCCCTGAGGCTGCTGTCAGAGTTAAGGTGAAGTCTATTGTTCTCCCCCACCCTTTTCTTCTGATCTCTTTGTGTCTGGCTCCATTTTGGCATTTAGAGATGTCAGTTTGTTCCCAGTATTTTCATTCATTGTACAGACGATATTTAATGTGTGTTAAAATATGTATTACAGGATATTCAACTAAAATTTTTTAAACAGCAACAGTTTACCTTTTGATGGTTTACCATTAGTGATTAGTTTATGGTTATAAATAAGGCAATTCACAGTCATTATGATTTGTCTGATTAGTGCTACAGACTCGGTAGACGATGTGTTTTACAGGGAGAATAAATGCATTTGTCTCATCATTCTGTTTTTCGGCGACTTTTTTTGAGCATATGACGTCATCAGTCTGCTAATCAGACAAGATAGGGTATATAAAATGGAAGTAATATTTGGGCATTTTCAGACCTGTGCTTTGTTCTGAAATGGGGACTTAAATTGTTACAATGTTGTATTTTCTTCTTGGCTCAATTTGCTTTCACAAGGCAACATTTCAAAGTGTACTAAAGTGATTTATGCAAGTCACATGTCTGTAAACTGTCCTCTGTTTGGTCAGAGTGCACCTGTTTATTAGAGCTATAACGATATATCATGGTATGATAAATTGCGATGCAAAAATTTTAAGGTACGTATAGTAGAGTTATGGCGATATTTTTCCCGATATGATGTCCGTTTTATCCTATAGCTTGTTTGCGGTCACGTGATTCTGATGAAGCGCGAAATTCAGATGGAGGGCTGGAAGTGAAAAGCCGAATAGACGAGATGGAGGAAAGTCCATACTGTACTGGTTTAGAAACTATTACAAGAGAAAGGTATACACAGAAAATCACATATGTTGGACGTGATCCTTTTGTTACGAAGAGGAGCGATTTTTCTACTGAATTGCCTGCCCTAGTAGTAATAGTTGCCTGCCCTCGAGGCGGTAGATATAAGCAACTACCTTGTCCTCCAGACAACAAATGAACGTATACAACTGAATGGAGGCATACAGCTTTTTTGTTAGTGCTTGGGTGAGCAACCTCAGTACCAAGGTGCTCCACAATGATGATCATTTAGTTTTTGCCAAGGTGAGTGGCATTTCTTTTTTGTCCTGTGGATTAACCTAGCAACAAACATTCAGCGCTGCTGTGCCTCTCGATGTTAGCGTTACGGTTGTTTACTTTACCTTATTAGGTTAAACACTCTCAAAGGTCTGCCAAAATGCCACTAAAGGCATGGATCATCGCGAAACAATTACTTTAACTTTACAAAGTACGGAAACGGCGAATGTTGCATAAACATAGTATATGTAAGTTGTATTAACTTACCTTTGACAAAGTGGTCACTGCACACACGAGCATTATCTGACTCGGCTCCCCCTGACCGCAGACACAGGTTTACAAGCCACTTTTTTCTGCGTTTTTCAGTCAATTTCTTGCATTCCCCCCCCAACAACATTTGGTACACGATAAAAGTTCCTTGTGGTTTCTCAGTTTGATCGATTTGAGCAACCATAAAGCTTTAAGAAATTCTCTCTTAGGTTTCAGCTATCTTAATTCTAATTTCCTGTTAAAAATCAGTTTTATTGTTCAGTGACACACCTAGTCAATTGTTAATTTACATACAGAAGGTTAAATTAAATCTTTAAATTAATTAATTAAAGAATTAATTTAAATAAATTCTTTAAGTTGTAGGTACAACAAAGTTATAGAAAATTGTTAATGTTTTGGAAATAAATCTGTTAATTGAATTTCAGTTTCATTTTTAAAATTTTGTTCAAAATATCATGATGCATATCGTGAACCCAGTATTGTGATACCTATCGAATCGTGAGCCGAGTGTATCGTTACACCCCTACTGTTTATGTTTCAGTGTTCCGCCCATAACGGTCATCCATCAAGATGGATAGACAGCAGCTCTGCGAGCTTATTGTGGCTTTCTTTTTAGCTGTAGTTATAATTTATTAGTTTGGATCAGCGTTCGATTAAAGCCCATCTCCTTGAGATTCTCTGTAAACACCTTGTAAACCTAAGTGTTTTTATTCGTTTTTGAAAGTTGTTCAGAAATATGTTCGTCAGACCAAATTTCAGTGAGGCCTTTTACCTCATCTTTGCTCCGAATTAAACCGCAATTCATGTTGCAAGCTATTAGCAAAACAAACACGCTTTTTACATAATATACAGGTTGGTTTGTTGGTCCATTGGGTTAGATTGCTTTCTCACCAACAGCAAACCGCTCCAGAGTTCATGCTCATTGCCATGTTCATATATGATGCTGAACTAAACTAAACAAACCGAAAGGAAGGGATGTTCTGCTGTTACCAAGGTTGAAAATGCACCAGGATCCAAAACAAACACTCCAAATGAGATGGGTATGAAAATGCCCCATGGAAATCTAAACCCTCTCTCCTTTCTGATCTGTTATCGCTAGCCCTGTAGCTAGTCTCTGATCCGATGAGCTGCCTTCAGCTAAATAATTTACATAATACATCAGACTGGATAAACCACAACATTGGATCTACAATGGGAGCTGAGTTAGTTCATGTTTAAAGAAACTAGTTTCAGTGACTGGGAACACTGGCGGTCATCCGGAATTCACAGAACCATGGTTACATTCGTAATCAGCATTCTGTTTCATTCCTCACGACCGCCACAGACGGTGCAACAGTAGTGGATGACTCGTACCAGAAAAGTCACGAGGAGTAATCCGCCAGAAAAGACCAGGGGTCACTGGTGAAGCACAGCCAAATCCACATCCTGGGATGAAGCAACGTTGACATAATAGAATCTCGCGAAGGTACCGGGAGAGGACCATGTCAGCGCAGCACAGCTGTCACTAAGAGCAACACCCCTGAAGGCAGCCCACGAAGATGAAACAGCCCTGGTGGAATGGCAAGTGACCAACCCGGGCATGGGTTGTCAGGCCTGCTTGTACACTAAGGCAATAACCTCAACTACCCACCATGACAGCCTCTGTTTAGGCAGAGAGGCACCCTTCTTAACACCACCATAACAGACAGACAATTGTTCTGACTGTCTTAACTGCGCTGTAGCCTCTACATTGCACCTCAAGGCCCGTACGGGGCACAGGAGCAGACACCTCTATAGCATCTCAAGGCCCGTCGGCTAGAAGGAACACAGCTCGATGGACTGATTAATGAACTGGTGGAGGAGCACTTCAGAAAGGAAAGTTGGATTGGGCCAGAGGACAACTCCGGTACCCTCCGATTTCCATCTCATGCAGGACTGACTCACCGACAGAGCATGAAGCACACCGACCCTTTTTGTAGATGCCACAGCCAGAAGAAAAGCCGCCTTCAATGACTTCCATCTAAGACCTGCCCCATCCAATGGTTCAAAGGGGGTTGGCAAAGGGACTCCAAAACCAGGGGTAAACTCCAAACTGGAGAATGGAGAGAACGAGCCGGATTGAGGCACCTCGCACCCTTTAAGAACCTGCAAATCAGATGGGAGCCGTAGTAGAAGCAGGAGCTGAGTCTGTTGGCTGGAGGGCCTGCAAGAGACTTTTCATCTCTGCCATGTCTGAAGAAAAGCCAGCCATGTTCTTTGATAACAGGTGCCCTGCCAAATGATTTCCCCTAGAGCTAGATCTTTTACTGAGGGAAGGCCAGTAGCTGCTAAGGCACGGCATTTCTTGCTTCCAAAATCTTCACTGTACACTGGCTTTTCAAAAGAACAATGAATATTACTTATAAATCCTACATGCTGCCCACACACACAAGAAGCTGTAGTAAATAATTCAGATGTCCGGTTATCAAGTTTCTTTTGCTGCTCATACAACATATAAATGTCTGACTTTAATCTGTTATGCCAGTAAATGATCATTTCTCATGTGTACAGCCAGGTTAGTTTGTCCTTTCTTTGCTATTCACTGTTATATTCTTTAAGAAATGAATATCAGAGAATTACAAAACATTTGACATTCTAGTGGTCATATCAAACAGTAGAGTTTTATTGTTTAATAAATTGTGTATGGTGTGGTGTGTGTTAAATGCTTATCAGAGTGAATAACAGTAAGTAGAGCCAGTGCGTGAATGCTTGATGACAAGCTGTGTGAGTGTGGTAGCATGTTTTCAGAGTCTTTACTCTTGACTGCTATTAGCTACACTAGTTTCTTTCACATCCAGATGGGGGGTTTAATGGCTGCTTCCTCTCTGCCATGAGCTCTCTCTATTAGTGCCTTAGTGTTTGGACCTCACAGACCTTCAGCCGGTCTCACTGTGGCAGGTGTCTTTCTCTCTCTATCTCTCTCTCTCACTCACACACAAAGGACCTCTCATTGCACTGCGGAGGCAGTCGGGCAAAACAAGACACACATTTGAATGACTTCTACATCTCTTAAAGTGGCAAGCAGCACTTTCCCGAATGAATGCTTCTGTATATCAGCTTAGTTTAAAGCTGGAATTTGCTTCTCAGTGTGAAACTGTTTGTGGTAAACATAATGGTAATTTTATATTTATCAATTCATAAGTAATTTTATATTGTGCTTTGCTATACTTTGTTAACAGTGATAGTGTGATTAAATTAAGGGAATAACAGACCATAAAACATGAAGATGGCTAATTTTGAGCTGGAGAGATTTTTGCTTTCATTCCGGGTTTTCTTCACAATGGTTATTCTTGGGCAGGGTTCCCAAATAAACTTCTATTTGAAAAAATTACAAGGAGAATCAGGGTAGGTGGGAAAGGTGGGGGGAAGGGGGTGGTTTGGGGGGAGGTGGGGGTAAGGGGAGAAGGGGGACAGGCCAGGTAAACCCATAAAGGTAGTTATTATATAGTAACTATGAGGTGCAAAAACTGTTAATACAGTATTTGCACTCGTATTCTCTCTACACGTTGTAGCTGTAGTGGAAACACATGAAAATGATTACTGTATTCCAAGTAATTGACTTCTGTGTTACATTTCCTTATAAAACTCTAAACGACAGATTTATTGAACTAACATGTTGAGCTAAATAGGTGCCAAGTTTGCCACAATATCCAGTGATGTTTATGCTGATTATATTATCAGACTTGCTAACCTTTTCACTTTTGTGTCAGAGCTTTGCAATTTAACATTAGAGTACAATAGTCATCACTCAAAAATATGACAAAAGAGCAGTCGTTTGTCCCTCCCTGTAAAATGAGAGATTAGCCAATCGACATATGAATCTGTAAAGGTGTTTTGAACACTCTGATATGAACTGAAATCCCCTGGAAGCCCCTCCCCTTCCCCTCATCTCTCCTCCACCATCCGTCTGAGTTTTTGCAAGTTTTCAGCTGCGTACATTTTTATGCCCGCCCCTACTCTCCTTAAACCTAAAATGGTGGAAATGCTAGTTTCTCCTGCCCTTTTTTTTTGTTTGTTTTTTGTTTTTTTTAAAAAGGCTGGTGGTTCTAGAATCTAATTTTACAATGGAAAAGTGCAAGCAGGGAAAAATAAATATTGCACAAGCCTCCTCTATAGCCAGTTTCCAATTATTGGGTACATCATTTCCAAGCAGCAGAATGCAATCAGTAGATAAATGTAAGTTTCAAGTACATTTGTCATGGACACAAAATGTCAGGGACAGTTGTACATTGAAATGTTTGTTTTGAGGCTCAGGTACTCTACAGCTGTACAATACAAAATATATACAAAGAAGATGAGGGGGAAGGAGAAGAAGAAAGTGTGTGGGGTTATGAACAAATATACAAAATATGCAGAAACTCTTGGAACAGCAAGGCCAATTCAATTGTTTTTGCTATAGACTGAAGACAGTTGGGTTTGAGATGAAAAGATGAATATGAGAAGAGTGTTTAGAATTTCGGCTTTTATTTCCTGTTATTTATATGTAGATGTGTTAAATGACATGGAACATAACACATTTTGTAGCAGACCACCCAATTTGTAGGCAAGTAAAAATAATGGAACATGTGACTGATGGGTGTTTCTTGTTACCCAGGTGTGTCCTGTTGGATTGGGTTGGTTGTTTAAACAATAAATAGCTCTAAACAGCAAATAGCTAAATAGCAGAAATATAGAGGTCATACCACAAGATGCAAACCACTCATCAACAGTAAGAATTGGAAAGCCAGATTGGAATTTACAAAGAAATACACAGATGGAAAATGATCTGGTCTACACTAATATAGCACTTTTTTTAACTCTTGTACCTAAGCACTTTATACTGTGTCTCATTCACCCATTCACACACACACACACACACACACACACACACACACACACACACACACACACACACACCAGTGGTAGCAGAGCTGCCACGCGTGGCGCTAACTTGCCATCGGGAGCAACTTGGGGTTCATTGTCTTGCCCAAGGACACTTCGGCATGAGGAGTCATGTGGGACAAGAATTGAACCGCCAACCTGACGATTAGTAGACAACCCACTCTACCACCTGAGCCACAGCCGCCCCGAAATGAGTCACAGAGGTTCTGGAACCAAGATTAACCTCTACCAAAGTGATGGAAAGGCCAAAGTGTGGAGAAAGAAAGGAACTGCTCATGATCCAACACATACAAGCTCATCTATGAAACATGGTGAAGGTAGTGTCATGGCTTGGGCTCTGGAATGGGTTCACTAATCTTTATTGATGATGTAACTAATGATGGTAGCAGCAGAATAAATTCAAAGTTTACAGGAACATTTTGTCTGGAACATCAGGAAGAACTTCATCATGCATGAAAACACTGATCTAAAACACACTGCCCACTCACATTTACATTATTCATTTAGCAGATGCTTTTATCCAAAGCAACTTACAAATGAGGAACTACAAGCAAAGCGATATATCAAGCAGAGAACAGTACAAGTAGTGCTACCATACAAGATTTATAATCGAGTCCCAGAAGAAGCAAAGTATGCAGAGTAGAGGTGTATATGCATTTTTTAATTTATTTATTTATTTATTTATTTATTTATTTATTTATTTATTTATATAAATGAGTTGGTTAGGTGTTCACGGAAGAGGTGGGTCTTTAGCTGTTTTTTGAAGATGGTGAGAGATTCTGCGGTCCGGATTGAGGTTGGAAGTTCATTCCACCACTGAGGAACAATTAGTTTGAAGGTTCTGGAAAGGGACCTTGAGCCACGCTGAGTAGGAACTACTAAGTGTCAGTCGCTAATCGATCGCAGATTGCGTGAGGGAACGTAAACCTTCAGGAGAGAGTTGAGGTAGGAGGGTGCTGATCTAGACAAGTTCTTGTAGGTGAGCATCACGGCCTTGAATTTGATACGGGCGGCTACAGGAAGCCAGTGGAGGGAGATGAAGAGGGGTGTGACATGGGTTCTCTTGGGCTGGTTGAAGATGAGGCATGCTGCAGCATTCTGAATCATCTGAAAGGGTTTGATGGAGCTGGCTGGGAGGCCCTAAAGTAGTGAGTTGCAGTAGTACAGTTTTGAGATAACAAGAGCCTGGACTAGTAGGCTATATACTCAACTAAATATACAGTATATATATTCAACTAAATATATACTCAACTAAAGACTTGAAAAAAGTGGAAATTTTTTAGACTGGCCAAGTCAATTACCAGACCGTAAATCAATAGAGCAGCATTTCACCTCCTGAAGAGGAGACTGAAAGGAGCAACCCTCAGAAACAAACAACAACTGAAAGAGTCTGCAGTAAAAGCCTGGAAAACAATCACAAAAGAAGAAACCAACAATTTGGTGATGTCAATGAATCTATGGCTTGATGCAGTTATTGCAAACAAGGGATATGCACCCAAATATTAAGTGTTATTTACTTTAATTTACTTCAAAGCTTATCTGTTTCTATACTATATAGTATAGACTGTGTGTGTGTGTGTGTGTATATATATATATATATATAATATGTATGTATGTATATGTATATATATATATATATATATATATATATATATATATATATATATATATATATATATATATATATATAATATATTCTATACAGTAAATATAAGTGCAGATCCTAACTGTAGACACCTGAATATGTACAGTCACAGTATGTGAACAAGAATACAAAAAGTAGTCAAATAAATATTAACTGTGTGCAATGTGTGTTGTCTGAGCAGTCATTGATAGACACATAAGAGTATAATAAGCAGATGAAGCAGCAGTACAAAGTAACATTTAAAAAAAAAATGACAATACATTTAGATGATGTAGTATATGTAGTGTGTAATAAATATGATCAATATATTTCACAGAGACTAGCCCGAGTCGTTAGCGACAGTAAAGTGGTAATAGTACCCTTTGAAATATTGCACCATGCCCCAAAGTGACAGAAACGTGAAGAGATTGTCCATGAGTGTCTGTGAGGTGACCAATGTGTTGGACTGAAGGTGTAGGTAGTAGCGGAGGCATGAGCAAAAGAGTGGGAGAAGGAGTAATGACTGGATTACAGTTTATTCAATTCAGTATCAGTTTGTTGTTGCCAGTGATATGTGACCAGTGCATGTAGCGGGCTGGTATTCACCGGTACACAGCACGCAGTGGCTGTGGGCAATTCATAATTAATTCAATTTCAATTCAATTTATTTATTTGTGTAGCACTTTTTACAATAGACATTCTCAAAGCAGCTTTACAGAAACATATAAAACACGGTATGCAGATTTTAAGTGTGTGAATTAATCCCAATTGAGCAAGCCGGTGGCAAGGAAAAACTCCCTAAGATGTTAAGAGGAAGAAACCTTGAGAGGAACCAGACTCAGAAGGGAAACCATCCTCATCTGGGTAACAACAGATAGTGTAAAAAAGTTCATTATGGTTTTATATGATGTCTGTTTGTCCTTAGAAGCAGCCGTAGTCCCAGCAATCTGGAATTGGAGTAGATGAGAGCTCCATCCAGAGGTAGGGCATCCAAAACGGATCAGGCAGGTCCGGAGATCAGAAAGGATCCGGATCTCTAGTATCTCCATAAAATCGTATGTGGCTCGACATAAGGAGAGAGGGAGAGAAAAGATTATTAGGACTGTGCTTAGCGTAACGGAAAGTCTATTCGGGGTAGGCTTGAGTAAACAAATACGTTTTAAGCCTAGACTTAAACACTGAGACTGTGTCTGAGTCCCGAACACTAATTGGAAGACTGTTCCATAACTGTGGGGCTTTATAAGAGAAAGCTCTTCCCCCTGCTGTAGCCTTCGCTATTCAAGGTACCGTCAAATAGCCTGCATCTTTTGATCTAAGTAGGCATGGAGAATCATAGAAAACCAAAAGGTTGCTTAGATACTGTGGCACGAGACCGTTCAGTGCTTTATAAGTTAATAATAGTATTTTATAATCACTGCGAGATTTCACTGGGAGCCAATGCAGTGTTGATAAGATCGGGGTGATGTGGTCGTATCTTCTGGTTCTAGTTAGGACTCTAGCAGCTGCATTCTGGACTAACTGGAGTTTGTTTATGCACCTACTGGAACATCCAGACAGTAAGGCATTACAGTAATCTAGTCTGGAGGTGACGAAAGCATGAACTAATATTTCTGCATCATGTAGTGACAATATATTTCTTATCTTAGAAATATTTCTGAGATGAAAGAAGGCTATCCTAGTCATATTATCTACATGAGTATCAAATGCTAGACTGGAGTCAGTGATCAAGGTCTTTTACTGCTGTACATGACGTAACAGAAAGTCCATCCAGAGTTACTATGTGATCTGAAAGCTTACTTCTAGCTACACGTGATCCTAATACAAGTACTTCTGTCTTATCAGAATTAAGTAAAAGGAAGTTAGTTAGCATCCAACATCTAATGTCCTTTACACATTCCTCAACTTTATTAAGCTGCTGTCTGTCCTCTGGCTTCGCTGAAACATACAACTGTGTATCATCAGCATAACAGTGGAAGCTAATTCCATGTTTACAAATAATTTGACCTAGAGGTAGCATATATAAAGTAAAAAACAGTGGGCCTAAAACAGAACCTTGTGGAACACCAAAATTAACCTCGGTATGCGTGGAGAAGTCTCCATTTACATCTCCGAACAGATAACGAACGGTCAAATAAGACCTGACCCAGGAGAGGACCGTTCCCTTAATACCAAGAACATTTTCTAATCTATCTAGGAGAATAGTATTATCTACAGTATCAAAAGCTGCACTAGGTCAAGTAACACAAGCAGCGAGACACAACCCTGATCAGAGGCCAGTAGTAGGTCGTTTACCACTTTAACTAACGCTGTCTCTGTGCTATGATGAGGTCTAAATCCTGAATGATACATTTCATGAATGTTGTTCCTATGCAAGTACGAGCATAGCTGCTGTGCTACAACCTTTTCTAAGATCTTGGAGGTGAAGGGGAGATTTGATATAGGTCTATAGCTGGACAGTTGAGAGGGGTCAAGGTCAGGTTTTTTAATCAGGGGTTTGATAACTGCTAATTTAAGTGATTTAGGTACATAGCCAGTGCTAAGGGAAGAATTGATTATATTTAAAAGCGGTTCAATTACCCCAGGACAAATCTGTTTAAAGAAACATGTAGGTGCAAGTTGATGAATTCGCTGAAGAGATTAATGTAGCTAGTTTGCTCTCTCTAAGGGGAGTAAATTATATTAGTATATTATCATCTATAGGGTTCGTTATAATACTGTCTGGTTTTAATTTAATAGCCTGAATTTCACAACTAATATTTTCAACTTTACCAATGAAAAATTTCATGAAATCTTCGCTGCTGTGTAATGATTGAATGCTTCTTTCTGTAGTGGTTTTATTCCTAGTTAATTTTGCTACTGTGTTGAATAGAAATCTCGAATTGTTTTTGTTATCTCCTATTAAGGTGGAGAGAGAGACTTTTCTAGCATCGCTAAGAGATTTTGTATAGTTCAGTAGGCTCTCCTTCCATGCTGTTTGAAATTTTACCAATTTGGTTTGACGCCATTTACGTTCTAATTGACGAGTGGTCTGTTTTAAGATACGCGTTTGATCGTTATACCAGGGTGCTAGTTTTTTCTCTCTAATTAATTTTCTTTTGAGTAGAGCCACTCTATCTAGCGTGTAGCGGAGTGTTGATTAAGCATTCAGTTGCCTGATCGAGTTCTATCGAATCAGACGGTGATCCAAATCTAATTGACGTCTCTGGGAGGTTGTTTATGAAGCTTGGTGCAGTAGTTGATGTGAGAGTTTTACGCTTTACGCGGTAGTGAGGCGAGGTGGAAATATTATGATCAATACGTATTATGAACGAAATAAGATAATGGTCTGAGACAACTTCAGACTGCAGAAAAATTACTATATTTTCTCTATTTAATCCGTATGTTAGTATAAGGTCAAGAGTGTGACCACCATTATGAGTAGACCCGATTACGTTCTGATTAATCCCTACTGAATCTAAGATGGACACAACTGCTGTTCTCAGAGGGTCTTCCGGGTTATCAAAATGAATATAAAAATCACCGACGATTAATGCTTTATCTACAGAAACAACCAGGTTTGAGATAAAGTCTGAAAATTCACTAAGAAATTCAGTATATGGCCCTGGGGGTATGTAAATAATAATTAGAGGAATTGACTTAGTTTTTGTGGCTACATAAGTTATACTGGTATAAAGAATTTCAAAATAATTAAATTTATGACATAGATTTTGACTATGGATGAGACAACTCCTCCTCCTCTAGTAGTTGAACGAGGCTGATATACATAACTGTATCCAGGAGGACTGGCTTCATTTAATGCTGTGTACTCGTTTGGTTTAATCCAAGTTTCCATTAAACACATTAAATTACTTTCCTATCAGTAATGATTTCGTTAACAATAAGAGCCTTAGACGCGAGAGATCTAATGTTTAATAGTCCTAGCTTCAGATTAAAGGTGCTGGATGTGCATTCAGTGTGATCTAATTTTATGTTAATTAGGTTACTAAAACAAACTTTCCGAAATGTAGCTCTGGGAACAGACACAGTCTCTATAGTATGTACTACAAGTGTTGAACTATTAATTGAACATTGCTTATGATGAACGTTGTTATTGTAGGAAGATGTACTTACGGTAGGCAGTCACTTGGTGTGTAGCGCCTTGGAGATGTTGTCTGATAACAATTCAGCAATTCAAACAATGACCTTCGTGGTGGGTGATCTGCCTCATACCATCTCGATGAGGCTGGCGAAGTCCCTCTTCAGAACCTCCGTCTGCCGCAGCCTGATGTCATTTGCCCCCGCGTGCAGCACGACCGCTCCAATGCGCTCGTCCTTCTTCAGGATCCCGGGTACCTGCCCAGCGACATCAAGGACACGAGCACCAGAAAAACAATGTGTGTGAACCTTACCCTTTGTTGAAGCGACGCAAATGTTTCGCACAATGGAGTCCCCAACAATCACAGTGTTTGGTCTGGTCTGACGGAGAGGGGCGAAGCGGTTCCTGGTTGGGATCTCGAACACCGGAGGTGGAGAGGTCTTTGCCCGGGGTATGGCTCTCGCCTTTCGCTGGTGGTGCACCCAAGGTTCGTGGTGAGTTTGCGCCAGCATGAGGGAGACCTCGGCTGGTTAAGTCTTGGGTGCACGGTCCCTGCACAGAGAAACACACGGCGTAGAGGGGCTGGGAGTGGTAATACCACGCTGCGTGCTTACCTTGGATGTGTAGGCGGAAGCACAAGATGTTTCCAGCGCGGTTCTTTGCTCCAGAAGCTGGGCCTGCTTGTCGAGTAGGTTGCGGATCTGTTTCTCCACATCCTCCAGTTCCAGCAGCACCATATGTAGCTCGAGCGAGTCCTCATCTGCACTCAAAGGTGGAGAAACAACCGACATATTTGCTTTGAAAAACAGCGGTAAATGAGTTAAATGTGAAATGTAAACAAGGCTAGCGGTAAGGTGATGCTAGTAGGCTACAAGCTAGTTGCGGATCTTTGTAAGAACCAATAAAACTTTGCGACAGCACGATGTTACGATTGTTTTATCTAAAGTAGTATCAGTGATATTTGTAAACGTTGTAAAGGTAAAAAAAAAAAAAGGATCATTTTAAAGTATAGAAATTAGTAGAAAATAGCGTCAGCTCAAGGGACACTGCTTCCTGTGACGCTTCCTGCTTCCTGCGACCGACAAGGAGAGAGAGGGACAAGGAGAATTATTACCTACATTATTACCATAATTACCCTACATAAACTACATTACGCAGGGGGCACTACGTGACACTCACCTGTTCCCATTCTCTCTACAAGTCTCAGGATAAAAATAAAATAAAA
Organism: Ictalurus furcatus; assembly: GCF_023375685.1. Classification (NCBI taxonomy): domain Eukaryota; kingdom Metazoa; phylum Chordata; class Actinopteri; order Siluriformes; family Ictaluridae; genus Ictalurus; species Ictalurus furcatus. The sequence continues at coordinate 16,051,117 of NC_071263.1, forward strand.
AGTCTCAGGATAAGTAAAGTTAATGCTAGTCTACTGTCAGGGGTGGACTTAACCTATAAGCGAAGTAAGTGGCTTCGTAGGGCCCCAGGGAATCAGAGGGGCCATCACATACCCAGTAGCCTGTTAATCATGTATGACGTTTTGTTTGGTCAGGATATCACCATCAAGGTTTTAACTTTATAGTTACATCTGCACGAATGTGTTGCTCCCAACATGGATTAGAGTGGACCATTTCATTAGTACAGCACATGTGCAAGCAGCTCGATACCGGCCAGAGTTAGAGAAAAATATAGCGGAGTTAGTAGAGCATGAGTAGCACATTAGCAGAAGAGTGAAGTTGAAGTTAAAGTTGCAAGGAAATAAATTAACAATGAAACACACCGGAGCAGAAAAAAGGAGGAAAAAAGAAGTGACACAAAAGAATGTAGCCAAACTCCCCAAAGTCTCCTCTTTTTTCACACAAACTCCACCGCTGTCTGCCAGCACAGTCAGCGCTGCTCACACAGCAGCTACTGCAGCCCCTGTCCCGCCAGATGCAGGGATGAATTCTACCTCTCTCCCGGCCCAAGAAAACAACAATGTGCCGGTGAGTGTAGCCCAGGAACAACACAACAAATACACAAACAGCACACAGGCAGTGTTGAGGAATGACGACCCTCCTTTCTGGCCAAAACACCTGATGTGTTTGGGACCCATATCACTAAGTCTGCCCCTGTCTATCGTTATTTAACGTAACATTAATGCTAGTCTAAGTAACGTAACGTTAATGCTAGTCTAAGTAGAGTAACATTTAATGCTAAGTAACGTTAATGTGAATAATGTTGGCCTGGCTCCAAAAGGACACAAAGAGAACATGTGAGTCAGAGGATGACTACATTTACATGCACATCATATTCTGTTTAAGGTCTGTATTCACGTTGCGGCCATATTCTGAATACGATGTTTATATGCATACAGTCATCGGAATATTCCTGTATATATGGTTGTTGTAGTAAGTATGCTTGAGTTGCCATTCCTAAATACCTAGCCTACAGCTAAGCATCTGTTAGCACTCACAATTCCTTGTGCACTGAGCATGCGCATCTATCTCCTTTCAGTGGATTTTCTGAATAAGGTGTTTACATGCAAGAAATTTCCGATTAACACACACATGCATAATATAATAATAAAACTAATAGTACACTGTATCATACAGATATAGAATTCTTATAGTATTACAATATTGCAGTGAAATATAGATATTGCAATGGTAAGTTATTATATATTATTAATATATGTTATTATATATTATTAATATATGTTTATTAATAATATTTTTTATATTATTTATATTATTAATATATGTAATGAAATTTATAGTTTGGTGAATGGTTGTCCCTTTGAGTAAATAAATTTATGATGTGAACATCAGCGATATCGCCTAGTATATTTTATTCACTGTAGAAATTCAGAATGTAATACACCAACTTGAATAAAGGGAGTACTGGCACTTTTTTTTCCCACTTCAAGCACTGTAACAACACTGAGTTTTAGTTATAATGCTTAGTTATAATTAAGCTACACTAAGCTAAGCAGTTAGTGAGGAGCCTCTTGCTTGTTCTGCTTACTTGTTGGAGCTGAAAACTTTTCTTTTTTTTAACTCCTGTGTGAGAGCCAAGATGTCTTACTAGGAATTTTACAGAGATGAATTGGTCTAACAAGGCAGCTCTGATTCTGTTTTGCGATCCTTGAGCTAGATTAATGTTGTTAAGGCTGACAAGCAAAGGCTGTGAGACATATCCTTCTGGATTAATGAAATAAAGAAGAACACAAGCAACAAAAAACTGCAACAGCAGTTGTTATTATTATTATTATTATTATTATTATTATTATTATTATTATGATGATGATGATGTACTAGACCACACCCAACTCAACCAGAGTTCCACCAGGGTATATTTAATATCTGTGGGAAACATTAATCACCGCTATATATTTCACCGCTGTGCTCTTTGACCAGCATGATGATGATTCAGCATGGACACCAAGTCAGGAAAACAGGACACACTTCCTCAACCCTCCTCCCCCTGTACCCTACTGACATCTCTCTCAGCACATGACCCTATCTAGGCTCCAGAATGCCTGATGACATTTATTTTCAAGTCTGATGTGCATGGTTTAAGGGGCTCAGTCTAATAAAGTACCCACAGGCAGTAGTGCATGAGCATGAATTAGGTATAGCCAATAATTTCCCTATGAGCTAATGTATGCTTGCTCAGAGCACTACTGTACTAAATTAGGAAATGAACTCCTGGGCAGACATGGGCAGTGGTTTTTATTATTTGCCAATTTTCTTTGTACGCTGGTTCAAAGACATATTGGTTGTGATCGATGTTCAGTCTCGACTTCAGCAGGCCATTAAAACAGTCTACTTTGTAACCGGCCCAAATTGGCCATGAATAAAAGAACATGGAGCTGTATGAACATCTGCCATCAGTAGCTAGCTTTCCTCTGTCAGATACATTGACTGTGAATAGAATTTACCTTGCACATAGTCATAATTTGATGACATTTCTTGCTCGTTTGCAGGAAGACTTGGTTACTTTGTGTGCTTTTTTCCCCATTTTGTTGATGGTTTTCCATGAAAAATTGTTCCTGCATTTCGCCCTTTAAAATGATGCAGAATCATTTCAGAATTTAAGTTTGAGATTAGATCTTTCACAAACTGACATGAAAATATATTTTATAGAGAAGCAAGTTTGAAAGTGTAATATTTTATGTCTCAGTTATAAATACAAACCAGCTCATTATAAATTACGCACTGAAATATTTCACATGGTCATGCCACACAGCCAGGCATCATTCCCTTGGATAATTTATTGGAGGTTATAAAGGGACATGCCATTTTTCAGTGGTCTGTAGTCACATGACAGCACTTGGGAGTCCAGGACTAAAGTCTATTCTGAGATCAACGATTAGATTCAGCGCTCAGGATGTTAAGAGGATTAGGGATGGATAAGGAGTAACTGTGATGTGCCGCTGCCATCCTCTGGACTGAGTAAGTACTGCAGAGCTGCTGTGAAAACTGTGTATGCATATAATGTTACGGACGACCACAACAGCAGTTACTGAGGCACACTGCCCAGCACGGCTTCAGGTTTTTCTGGTGATCAGGTGTGTTATGAGGTGGAAGGTTAAAACTCTGCAGGGCAGTGGCGTTTAGGGCTGAAGTTGAGTAAATCAAATTTCTTGCTTTTTGCTCCTTTTCAATTAGTTTTAAAGTAAGTGTGTCACATCTTAACTTCATTGGCACAGCAGACAAATAACTTCAGTAGGCTGAAGTTAACATGCTCCAGTTGATTCGTAGTTATTGGTGTTGTGATGTTTGGTGATAACTGTAGTGCACACTACTCGATCCTGAAACCCACCGCCTGCTAAAGTATATCAAATGATAACATGGTCATCAGTAAGAGCTGTTTTTACTAGATGGATTATTTCGTTTGCATGAATAACAGACAATGTTCAGAATATGGAACAGGCAGGAATGTGGAAATGCTGACGAAACCAAGTTATATACTGTCAAATGCAGCATAAAACTGTAATATAAATAAATACAAAATGCTTTCACCTTGCCTTGAACATACAGAGTGAAAAAAACATATGTAGAAAACAGCACAGCTCATAGCCTAAATAGTATCTGACAATGTGTTGCTGTTTTGTCGAGTCATCATGCTTGGGTAGTTTTCACAGTCTTAAATTATATTCTTGAGTAACTGACTATCTTGTCATTCCTTTGAGTACATTATGCTAGCTATTAGGCTTGTGCAGTATAGTGATATTATCACCTCTACACAATATTACACTGCCATAATATCCAATAATGTTCATTCTGATCATATTACATTACAAGACCACCCACACTTTATGCATTTTGGTTTGCACTCAAAAATACACCAAGAGTGTAGTCTTTTTCTCCTCGATAAAACAGGAGATGAGCCACATTAATCTGGAATGATTTACATAGATGTTATGAAGCCCCACCCCCTTCTCCCAATCACATGCACTCTCGACACATGCAGGCTCTCACCCTTCCTTTTAAATGAGTTCTGTTTTGAGTTCGTTAATGTGAAATAAAATTTCAGAGTATGTTCAACTTGGCTAACATTAGACAAGTATATACACTCACCGAGCAATTTATTAGGAATACTATACTAATACTGGATACCTCAAGGTTTGACATGTTGTGCATTCTGAGATGCTTTTCTGCACAGCACAATTGTACAGAGTGCTTATCTGAGTTACTGTAGCCTTTCTGTCAGTTTGAACCAGTCTGGCCATTCTCCACTGACCTCTCTCATCAACAAGGCATTTCCGTCCACAGAACTGCGTCTCATGGGATGTTTTTTTCTTTATTTTATTTTTTCGGAGTAAACTAAACTCTAGAGATTGTTTTTGTGTGAAAATTCCAGGAGATCAGCAGTTAGAATTACTCAGTCCAGTCCGTCTGTCACCAACAATCATGCCATGGTCCAAATCACTGAGATCATATTCTTTCCTCGTTCTGATGGTTGATGTGAACATTACCAAAAGCTGCAGGCCCATACCTGCATGATTTTATGCATTGCACTGCTGCTACACGATTGGCTGATTTAGATAATTGCCTGAATGTGTAGGTGTACTGTGTTGTTTTAATAAAGGGCTCGATGAGTGTAGATAACATCAGTTAACTGTAATATTTCATTTTTTGGACAATTGGTTCTAGGTGATCACATCATATATCACAATATTTTTAGCCCAGTTTATTAGGTTTCTGGGCAATAAAAACATGAGACTGGTCAAGTAGACTGGAGTTTTTACTTGTTCTGTGGGCTAGTAAATGAATCATGAATTTACGGTTTGTTCTTTCCTAAATTTATGGTTATGGAGATGATTATAGGAGATTAGGAGTTTATTTGATACATTGCTTCATCTTATGGCGAGCCACGTATTTCCTAGCTTAAAAACCCTTATCTTAGTTTTCTGTTTTTGCATTCAAGTAGAAACGTTCAAGGGAAGCAATTTTATCAGCTACTCTCTGTTTGTGCGTGTCCTCTAACGTCTTTTCTAATAACTGCAGATAACTCCAGAATATTTATCTAACAGAAATAGTTCTTTTTAAAGAATGAAACAATTTCCTCTCAAAACATTATGCTAGATTCTGACTAATCCTAATACAAATCCTCACATGTTATCCAGGTGCTGCTTATTCTCCAGGGCTGTAAAAGTTCTGGAAGTACTTTGTGTATGCGCTGCTCTAAATCCCTGCTAGGAGAGTGTTTTGGAGCTTCTGTATTCTCAGTCATGCGCGCCATGTGGCAGGAAAGCCGAGTGCGGATCATGTAAATGCAGAGGCAGGCGAGGCACAGCCCGCTGTAATTCTCCAGCCTTATGCCTGGAGAGCCGTGGCAGATTAGAGCGGACTCTGGCAACCAGAGCCGCATGGCCACTCCAGGGCTCTCCCCCGCACAGCTCACATCCACTGTCTCAGCAGCCAGTGCGTCTCTGCAGGGGACCGCTTTCCGCCAGCGTCGTGAGAGCGAGTGAAGCATTACCGAAACCTTCGTCTTCTGTTGTGGACTCCCAGTGCACAGGCTTTAACCGAACCTCCTCGAGAGATATCACCTCTAATAATGCAACTGCTTCTTAAAAGACAAGGACAGGCGCTAATCCTGAACTGTCCTCCACACACACAAGCACACACAGAGGATCAATAACTACGTGCTACAATGCGCCACAGCTCATGTGTCATCACGCCTCAGATCAGACTAGGCAGTAAATGAGCTTGACACACTGAGACTGTGATGCTGAGGTGCTGATTGATGCCTGTCACATCTCGCCTGAGACTGTGGAGACGGGCGAGGGGGTGGGGGGCTTGTACTCACTTCCACTTCCACAGCAAACATGCTGTGCAGAATTTTTGATGGTGGAAGGGTGCCATAATTTGTTCTTCTTGATCCTTTAATATTATTTTGTTGTTGTTGTTCAGACTCGATAAGCCTGTAGTAGACCGCCATGCTGTCATTACCCAGAAAACAGTGCTGCAAATGTCATTACCCTGCTTGATTCCCAAGGTCTCCAGGCACTTAGTCTCTCTGTAGACCCTTTGAATTTGCCATAATGATGCGGTGTCAAAAGGGCAAGATGCTGTAATTCAGTCAATAGATGAAGTGATGACAGCAGTAGTGTGTCTGTGATGTTGTAGCTAGGTTTAAACTGAGCACTGTTTTAGGATTGTGAAAAATTTATTCCAAGGTTCTACACAAAGTTGCTGGATATTGGGGTTTTCACTTTTTTAAGCGCTAACATTGTGAATTGTGGCTTCTTGCAGAAAATACTTCAACTGCTACCAGAGAAAATCAACAGTCGATGGCAGTTCCACAGTATAGGTAGGTGACATAAAAATGCCTTTACACTCTGAAGCAGCTAACTGATCCTCGTTGTGCTATACTACATTTGTTTAAAAAAAGCTCAGCAGGAAACCTTGCAAAAGTACTTCTATATGTGAAATATTGTTATAAATACACCAAGAATATAAGATCCTGTTGTCACTTACATGGTAGCAGCTACAGTATGAACTGTTACTCCCCTTACCAGACTCTTCTCTCTCTCTCTCTCTCCCCTTAACAAGATGACCAACAAAAAAAAAAAAAACGGCTAGAGGTTATCCAACAACTGCTCTGTCCTGAAGACTTTCCTCTGCTGAAAAACATTAATTTAGCAGAACTGAATCAGAGTCAGGCTTGAATCAAAATTGTATTGGTGCTGAAACAAATCAGATGCAGTGTATTAATCATTACTTGTATAACTGTAGTATTTTGTATTGTACAGGTACATCTAAAAAAAATTGAGAATATCGTGGAAAAGTAAATTTTTTCCATAATTTAATTCAAAAAGTGGAACTTTCATATATCCTAGATTCATTACACATGAAGTGAAATATTTCAAGGCTTTTTTTTTTTTTAATCTTGATGATTACGGCTTACAGCTCATGGAAATAAAAAATCCAGTGTCTCAAAATATTAGAATAAAGAATTTATAATATAGAATTATCGACCTGAGAAGAGCTCTAATCAGCTAATTAACTCAAAACACCTGCAAAGGTTTGAAATATTTTACTTTATGTGTAATGAATCTAGAATATATGAAATTTCCACTTTTTGAATTAAATTACGGGGGGGAAAATGAAATTTTCCACGATATTACATTTTTTTTATATGTACCTGTATACTATGTATCAAGATGAGCATAATATCATCTGAAAGAGGGAGATTCACACCCTTAGTAGAAATGTAAGAGCATACTACTGGCAGAAAAACTTCGCAGAAAACAGATTTTTCATCATTTTGGCTGTTTTCTGGAATTCCATAACAGCGACATCTGACTGGTTTACTGCCAACATTTTTGAATTAACAAAGTAAATGAAGTATTCACTGTATTATTACTAATAGTATGCCATCATTAATTTCACATCTTAGTGTTTCTTCCGATTGAATAATCAGCTGTAGATCTGAGATGGTGAGGAACATTTATTATGTGTGTAATCGGGCTTAAGCCTAACACTTGGTTTGTGAGAGCAAATAATTAACCGGTGTACAAGAGAGGTGAGTAAATGAGAAATGCAAATGAGAAGCATGGATTGAAATGCAGATAGCTGATTGAATTATGCGTCACTTGGTTTCAGTTTCTCTAGCAGGAGGCAAGAAGCTCAATTAGAGTCCTCCTCTCCGTGTCAGTGTCTCTGTTAAAGCACTTAGGCGGGGACTGATGCAGTCGCTTGCCCTGTGGGCTTAGTGTAGCTCATTTCAGTGATGATCCTCCTATAGACCCTTTTCACAATGACGTCCAAAAACGTCCGCCTTTCCACAAAGCAGTGTATACGTTTATCCATGGTACCATGGGTGGTGCAACTAACATTCCACTTTTGACAACAAAGCAGTTTTTTGCTGCTAAAATGAAACATTCTGTAGCAAACTTATATAAACTTCACCAGTGCATATATGCATCATATCCTACAAGATGAAGGTGAAGCAGTGTGTGCTCGGCTGTCTACCTGTGGCAAAAGCACAAGCACCAATTAACGCCTTAGCCCTTTTAAAGCAAAATAATAATAATGAAAAACACTCACGTTTTGTTGCGATTAAGCAAAATCCCGGTGTAGCTCCTATCTCAGTGTCACCATCAGGATGTCATTCACTATATGTTCGATGGTGACCGTGAGCCGGACCGCAGCTCTTCGGCTGTGGCCTCTGTGTTTCCTGGGTGAAGTGTCCGGCTCGGTGCTGCTCGCTCCCGGGTGCCGAAGCTGAGACAAGCCAGACACTTCACCAAATATAGGAGCTGCACTGGGATTTTGCTCGATTGCAACAAAAAGTGAGTTTGTTTCATTATGATTTTTTTTTTTTTTTTTTTTTTTGCTTTAAACCTGCTAAGATCCTAAGATAAGCTAAGGTAATATGTTACTGACTTTTATCCAACAATATACAATCTATAGCTAACAATATAGCTACAATCATAAGAATAAGCACTTAAAGACTTTCTATTTGCAGAAGAGAAAGCTAATAACTGCTGTTATCCAGACTCAATACAAAAATGCTTAGCTTCATAATCAAACAGGTACTGCTCAATGAAGAATCTGTATCCTTTATCAATTTAGAACGTATCGTAAGTGAAAATTACAGCTCTGTACATCATCTAGACATATTTCTGGCAGATGTAGAAGGGACTGGGTAAACTCCATAGTTCCACTGTGCTGGGGGATGTAACTATACACTGCTTTGAGTCAGAAAGGAAGGTGCGTGACGTCATGTGTAAAGGGTCTATTAGATTCACACAAACACACTGATGGGTGAAGCACTTCCTTAAACCTGCTGTCCTTATATTACCTCTGCATGGTATGTGTTACAGGACCGTATTAGGATACAGATGGTTTAGAGAGAGATAGAAATATGATGGATGAAACTAATAGGTCTTTTCAAATAAACAGTTTTAAAAGACTGGAAAACAGTGTTAATCGTTTTTTCATAAGCATAATGTTTGGAATAGTGCTGAATATTGTCCACCTCATCAACAGTGTAGGGAAAGAATGCTTACCACTGTGCTGCTTTCTCCTTCATTGTAATTCACATATCTCTTCTTTTGAGGTTTCAATGCCTCTGTGTTTCTTATTACGTTTTGATTCAGTAACATATCTATGACTATTCATATTTCTAGGCTTGGAATTTATTTTAATGAATAGTGAGTAGTTTCCCCTATAGGACAGTGAGTTGTCACATTAGCATCTCATTTCATTGCAACATTCATCTGATTGGTGTGAAAATTGCAGATTTTTGTGACAAATTTATCAGTAAACATGTTTTTATTACACGTTTGAATTTATTCTGCAGTAACTACAGAACTTTTTTTTTTTTTATCATTTCAGGTTCTATTCTCAAAAAACTTTTACACACTGCCAACTCTTTCAAGGTGAGATGACCTGTAATTATAATATTGACGTGCTTACAGATATAAATCACATGTGTCTTGCATATGAACACTCACCGAGCACTTTATTAGGAACACCTGTATACCTACTCATTCATGCATTTATCTGATCATATGGCAGCGCTGCAGTGCATAAAATCATGCAGATACAGTCCAGCAGCTTTGGGTAATATTCACATCAACCATCACAATGTGGGGAAAAAATGTGATCTCTGTGATTTTGACTGTGGCATGATTGTTGGTGCCAGTTTGAGTATTTCTATAACTGCTGATCTTCTGGTATTTTCACACACAACAGTCTATAGAGTTTACTCAGAATGCTGCAATAATACTGCAACATTCAGTGCGCAACAGTTCTGTGGATGGAGACGCCTGGTTGATGAGAGAGGTCAACGGAGAATGGCCAGACTGGTTCGAGCTGACGGAAAGTCTGCAGTAACTCAGATAACCACTCTGTTCAATTGTGCTTAGCATCTCAGAATGCACAACACATTGAACCTTGAGATGGATGGGATACCACAGCAGAAGACCACATCAGGTTCCACTTCTGTCAGCCAAGAACAGAAAGCTGAGGCTGCAGTGGGTACAGGCTCACCAAAACTGGACAGATGAAGACTGGAAAAACGTAGCCTGGTCTGATGAATCTCGATTTCTGATGAGGCACACAGATGGTGGGGTCAGAACACTGACAGCAACCAGCAACTTTATGTCAACAGTCCGGGCTGGTGGAGGTGGTTTAATGGTGTGGGGAATGTATCATATCAACATGGACCCCTAATCTCAAAATAATGTTTCCAACATCTTGTGGAATCCACATGCCATGAAGAACTGAGTCTGTTTTGAGAGCAAAGGGAGGCCCGACCCAGCATTAGTATAGTATAGTGTTACTAATAAAGTGATCAGTGAAGGTATTGTAGTATCTCACTAGATATACTGCTTATTGGGGTGTGTGTTTGTGTGTTTATGCAGATCCGCTGTGAGGGCATGCGTCTGTTCCTGCTGTGGCTACAGGCTCTGCAGACAAACTGCGCTGAAGAACAATTGCTCATCTTTGCTTGCCTGGTGCCCGGTTTCCCCGCAGTTCCCTCTTCCAGAGGTCCCTGCACACTAGACACCATCATCTACAGCCCCTTTTCCAATCCCCCTGATGGTGAGAGTACATACACGTTCTCAGTTGCCTGGTCCACATGAGCTATCTTCTCTGCTGCATGTGGTGATAATGACGTCCAGTGCATTATTTCAGCTGCCACGTTTACACAGTTCTCCATTTTGCCCCAGAAATTGTAACTAGGATAAGCACTGTGGAAGTGGGATGAACTAATGATAATAATACATATAATAATATATTATCACACATAATGATATAATGATCACACAGCAAAAAATCTCCATCCCATTGTCTAGTTTGCAAAATTTGCCGTTGCTGGACTTCATTTTACATATTGTTATTAATCCCTATGACCTTGTTACTTTGAACGTTGTTTTTCATTTTCCTTAAATAATAGTATTTATGCACAAAAGCACAATGATGTAATCAAATGTCACCTGGGAAAATGTAAAGGAACAAGAAGAAAGCCAGACCAAGACACTGAAAGGAATGACATCTCAAATTTAAATTACTTTGTGACCTTGAACTCTCTGAATACCTGAAAATATTTAACGGCGTGTTTTTGCTGTTGTGACCAGAAATCTGAATAGACTTCATAGTGAAAAGACTGAATGGGGGAAAAACTGCAATTTCCATTCAAGTATACTTTCCTTTATGTTCAAATGATTACCTCAATAAGTGACAGATTAATAATAAACTTAAAAATATGAAGAAATGAAAGTAGTCTGAACTCTGTTGAAACTTTTTGTATTTGACTTGCATGCTGTCTCTGGACAAATACTGTTTTATCCTAGACAAACCTCGGTCAATGCGTTTTGAACAAGCTATTTCAAAGCTCTGAAAATTCAATTTCAAGCTTTTCATGACCACGGATCTTTGGATCTTAGGTTCCTAATTATTTATTCATTTTGTTTATATTTTTGTGGTGGTGCAGCCAAGATCGTACCCGAGGAGATTACCCCTCTGGTGCCTGCTGTTCCTGGGGAGAAGGCTGTAGATGACCAGACTTGCTACATTCTTCAAACTGTACTGAAGTTCATGGTGGTTCAGGTGAGAAGGCAGGCATACCACAAAGCTCTTTGTAAACATTTTCCGAAGTCTTGAAGATATTGAATACTTGGTGTATTGAGACCTGCTTCTTTGTTGAATTGTCTGATTTTGGAGTTATTCTGAGAAATCCCATTAGTGTCTACAGGGTGTCAGTGAATCCATTAAAAAGTGTTTGTGTCTTCAGAATTGTACATTACAAATTTCCAGCCAGGTTCATTACATTACATAGAATGTTTTTTGTTTTTTTGCAAGAATGGATTCTCTTGTTGGATGCTTGTTATTTCGGCCAGGCGTTTGCTTATCAGTGATTTGAATGTCTGTTCATAGGCATCCAGCCTGGAATGGCACAAGAAAGACAGACAGGACTCGGCCTTCAGGTTTCTCTTTGCCCTCTTTAAGAAGTACTACCTGCCACACCTCTTTCCTTCATTCACCAAGCTCACCAACCTCTATAAGCCATTGTTAGGTAAGTCTTCAATTTAAATTCTTCAATCAGACAGTATTAACCCTAAAGGATTTCATAGGAGTACAGCAGAGTACATTACATATAGTAAATACCGCCAAGGTATTCTCAGAATCAAAACCAGCAGTGATCAATCTTACTCTTTGGACTAATTTACACAAGAAACTCCTGTATGCATGTACGCTTTAGGAAGAGTGTCAAATTGCAGGATGAGATGTTTAACTATTTTCTAACTGTTACAGACACACTCAGAGCATTATACAGGGTTAAACAGAACACCATGCCTTGCTCAGAGATAGTTACCTTTCTATTAGCTTTGATAAAGTATTCCCTTATATGATAAATGCTGATCTGGCACGTGAACAGGTTTACTACCGAGTACATCAGACCCCCTGCTTGAATGTGTCCTTTTTTTAATTGAACATTAATCTCTCATTAGTTGTTCATTTCCAGAACAAATATCAGACGCAGAATGCTTTTTTGTTTGTTTATCTGTTATTTCTGTTTTTAATGTTGGTGTTTGACGCGATCGTCTGATTTTTCCTTTCTGACATCATGTCCTGTCTGTCCTCACTCCCTCCCTCCCTCCCTCCCTCCCGCTCTCTCTCTCTCTCAGACCTCCCCCACCACCGACCGAAACCTCTATATGTGCCGGTGTCACGCAACAACGAGAGCACGTTCTGCACGCGCGATCAGTACTTAGCCCCTCGCGTAGCCTTCATCACCTGGCTGGTCAACTTCTTCCTGGAGAAGAAATATGTGAGCTCAGCTACAACCAGCACTAAGAACGGAGGAGAAGTTCTTCCCAAGATCATCCAGGTAGGAGCTGGAAGGTCAAAAAGGTTCTCACATTCTAGCAGCTATCAATAAAATATCTTTTCAGAGGAAAACCTCTCTATGGCTGCCCAAAGCTCTTTAAACATGAGGAAATCCAACTATCCTGTTAGCTATGTTGTTTGTCAGAAAGCTGAGCTTGTAGCCAGCTCGAGTGTATTTTGTTTTGGGGATATGGTTTTAGAGGGCACGCTGAAGAAAGGGTCTGTATTTGTTTGAATTTTGATGCTTATATTTTTAAAATCAGGGAATTTCAGTCAGCATTGCAGCCTAAAATCTATATTTAATTACTTAAGTTAATACAAGTTTAGCTGTATTGAAACCAAGGTTCTTTCATATGATTTAATTTGAAAATATAAAGCCCTCTATTTATCTACTTTTTTTTTATTTGATGAAAGGATAAAGATAATTTAGGAGTAGCTGTCATCCCTTAGTAAAATGCAGTAAAGAGCACCCATTTAACCTGTGCATGTATGTGTGTTTATTCCAGACTGTAACTGCAGGCAGTAGCAATCAGGAGAAGAGTAGCGAGTCGGAGCCCAACGGGCTGGCGGAGCAGGAGAAAAACCACTCGAACAGCAGCACACTGTCTGACCGCAGAGGCAGCAACTCCAGTTTGTGTAGCATTGAAGAGGAGCACCGGTCTGTTTATGACATGGTGCAATGCATTCTGCTCTCTACACGAGACAACGTCAACTTTGTCAACGAGGTCTTCCACCAGGTCAGAATACTGACCCGCGTATAGCTGAGATCTCTGTTAAGTGCAGTGTTTGCTCAGTTGGCATGTGTTCTATGTTACCATGCTGCCACCTTGTGGTCGTGTTGCTTTAATATATTTTGTGCCGTTAAATAATATTGTCGTTATTTATTTGTGGCTTTGCAGTAAGTTTACAACATATCCATGAGAAAGATTTTTAGCTTTATCTTGACAATAAAGCAATCTATTTTTGACTTGACTAATGAAAACTAGAGATGCACCGATACTAAATTTCTCAGCCGATACGATAACCAATTATTCAGAGTGATATCGGCCGATACCGACAGTTCTGCCTTTTATGCCTTCTTTTAAATTAATAATAATTCCACAATTCTGAAAGAAATGCAAATAAAAACTTTATTCTCTCTATTTCAACAAGTTGTATCACAGTATGATGCTGAAACTCCCGCTTCACTGCTGCAGCGTCCAGTGTAAAATTTTAGCAGTGCAGAGATTACAGCGCTTACAAACTGAAGTTTTGTCGTAATTCCACACAAGAGACATCATCTTTACACACAGCACGAAATCTGTGTTTTCCCGCCCTCTGTTGATTGACAGGATATAATCGGTCTTGATTATCGGATGTTTCCAAACATTGCGTGAAAAATATACCTTTATCGGCCGATACATCGGTGCATCTCTAATGAAAACGGTATCTGTTTTGATGATGTTAGTCTAAGATTCAACTTTCCCTTTGTGCCCATATTTTACTTTTTTGGAAGTGTTTTCATACCGCCTTAAACTGCTTTTAACAGACTTTGTTTTGTGATGTTAATATGTTAAACATTTAGTTATTTTTAGCTATTTAATACTAATGTTGTTTCACCTCTCAGGCCTTCCTGTTGCCATCCTGTGAGGCATCGGCCACCCGTAAAGTTATAAAAGTGTACAGGAAATGGATTCTGCAGGAAAGGCCCACCTTCATGACTGAGCCTGAAAAGACCGCTCATGATGAGGAGACAGAGGAGGCACAGCAACCCGTTGAGATTGACAGTACACACCACTCAGAGGTGCTGTACACATTTACACACACCTTGGCATGTAAATGTTTGAAAAACAAAGATAGTTTCATGCTGGTGTATACCTGGTTCATCTTATCATCTGATTACCGATACCTTGAACATCCTACTGGGGGAATGGGAATTCCTACCTGAAAATAAAACAATTTCTTGATACCAAACACAACGATAGACTTAAACTTGGGCAGGTTTTGGTGAGTTTTTATGTCACAGTAATTCATTTAAAATTTTTATGAAGTGGAACAATACAAAATGACCTGAATTTTAAATATGAAAGGAAGGAGATTCATCTGGACCAGCTGGTATAAATATGCTAGCAGGGCTAGCAGGGCCTGGCTAAAATTTTGCCATTTTTGTTTTATTTGTTGTTAAATAGCTTAAAGGGGATTATTTTAAAAAACAAAACAAAAAAAACAATTATGGAACCAAGAACAGCAGCACCACCAGCAGTTGTAAGTTTAGGGAACGAAAAAACACACACATACAGATTGGTATGACATGAAGGCTGGGTCTGATTTCTTTCTAGCATTATCGTTGACATCATCGCTGACAGTCATCAAGTGATTACACTTGATGAAACCCTCCTAGGTTTTGTGTGCATTTGGGGTAATTTATTTGAGCCTACTTTACTGTCACATCAATAACACTGTCACATAGCGATAAGGGGAATAATAAACATGAAGGAAGGGGATTACTGTCTTGATCACAAACTTTTCAAAATCCTTTTGGAGGAGAAACTAGAAGTAAATAGACTAACCAAAAATTGTCCAAATATACAAATTACACAAAGAGGCAACAGACAGAAGAGATTACAAGATTAATACCTTGGGAAAAAAAATAAAGTGCTTTCCTATGTGTGATCCTGTACTATAAGCCTCAACTATAATGTTTTCATAATAGTAATGAAAAGTTATTAGTTATTGAGTAGAATTTTTCCCCCCTCCCATTCAATATTCCAGTCGTCACTGTAAATATTGTTTCTAATTGAGATGAAGATATCTAAACTGTTAAGATAAATAGTAAGGTTGTGTTGCCATAAAAGAAATGAAAAGCATGGTTTGCTGGTAAAGGAATAAAGGCAGGTAAGTTCAGTCTGTATGTTTAGCCGTACATAAGGGAAGCTGTTGTGTATCTGTTTTAGGAGATCCTTGGACACAAGAGGTCATCCAGCTGGGGGCGAACATACTCCTTCAGCAGTGCCATCAGCCGAGGCTGTTTGACTGAGGAACAGAACCATGATGTGAAAGCTGGCATTCAGCCTACCCTACAGGTCCACCCATGCACACACCCTATAACTAAAGAAATAGATTATATTTAGTTATACTCCACTTAGTCATCCGGGAAGACGGAGATTTATTCTCTTTTGTACATGACTTATTCACACCTATGCACACATGCATTCATGTGAAAAAATAAGTACACCCCATGATTTTTATATATATATATACACACACACACATATTTGGACTAGCAAACAGTGCCTATTAAAAGAGTTGATGCACTCTATCAAATGACATATAAAATTGACATTTTATAGTCATTTTCACAATTTAAATTAATAAAAAACCACATTAATCACATGGATAAAGTAAGTACACCCCTACATTTATCACACGTTCAAATCTATAAAATTAGAACCAGGTGTTCAAGTTTGGGTGCCAGTGATTAGAACCTGCTTAGAGAGTGCAGGTGGAACCTGTTATATATGTATATGTATCTGTATACCCCTCTCATATGTAGTGTCTGGTGTTCCCTTTGCTACTGAGGTGTTGTAATCATGCCAGGATCTAAAGAATTTTATAAGGCCTTCAGAAAAAAGGTTGTGGATGCCTATGAGTCTGGGGATTTAAAAAGATCTCCAAATTATTTTAAATACATCATTCCACTGTAAGGAAAGGGATTTAAAAAGATCTTCAAATTATTTTAAATACATCATTCCACTGTAAGGAAAATCATCTACAAGTGGTGCAGATTTCAAACCACTGCCAATTTAGCCCAGGAGTGGGCGTCCCAGTAAATTCAGCCCAAGAGCAGACCGTCTGATGCAAAAAAAAAAAAAGTCTCCAAGAACCCCAAAATTTCATCACAGAATCTGTTAGCAAGTCCTGCAAATGTTGGTGTCAATGTGCATGCTTCTACAATCAGAAAGAGATTGCACAAATTTAATCTGCATGGGAGGCATGTCAGGAAAAAGCTTTTGCTGTCTAAAAAGAACATTAGATTACAGTTTGCCAATGAGAATAATGGAATAATATGCTCTGGACAGACGAATCAAAGATAGAGTTGTTTGGCCACAGTAACAGCAGACATGTTTGGTGCAGACCAAAGACAGCTTTTCAGGAGAAGCACCTCATACCAACTGTGAAGCACGGTGGCAGAAACGTTATGGTTTGGGGTTGCTTCACTGCCTCAGGGACTGGACTGCTTGCATTCATTGATTCAACTATGAACTCTGCATCATAACAAAGAGTGCTCAAAGATAATGTGAGGCCATCTGTCCGAAAGTTGAAGTTAAACCGAAAGTGGACCTTTCAACAGGATGATGATCTTAAGCACACTAGCAAATCCATCAGTGATTGGCTCACAATGAAGAACTGGAAGATCATAGAATGGCTTAGTAAAAGCCTGGATTTGAATCACTTTGTGGTGGGATTTGAAACAGGCAGTACATGAAAACCCTCAGACATCTTGCAACTGAAAGAATATTGCATGGAAGAGTTGTCAAAAATTCCTGCAAGCCGATGTCAAAGACATCGGCGGACAATTATGCAAAAAGTCTACATGAAGTTATTTCTGCTAAAGGTGGGCAATACTAGCATCTGAGGCCATGGGTGTACTTACTTTTTCCACAGAAGAATAAGACATCTATTGACATTTCTGTTGAATAAATGATTGAAAAAGCTAATTCTCCTTCTGGTTTATGTTATTAATAGAAACTGTTTCAAAGATGATTAAATGTTTGCTTGTCCAAATATGTCAAAAAAGCCAACAATTTCCATGGGGTGTACTTATTTTTTCACATGACTGTATGTGTGATATTCTTAAAGAAATGTATTTGGCCTTACAGCAAAATGTTCTGCAGTGGTTTTGCCATTACTATATCTATCATGAATGGTGACCATTATCTGTTACCAGTATCTAATGTTTATAGTTATTTACAGGTCTTTCTCACAAACTCTTCTAACGTGTTCCTGTTGGAACCTTGTCATGATGTGCCCAAACTGCTTGAGAACCAAGTGGAGGTGTGCAGGGCCGTGCTCAGTATCTACCGCCACATGATTATGGAGCACAACATGAACCGACAGACCTGGTACAGCTTCATCTATTACACACACACACAAACACAGCACATAAAAATGTTCAACTC
Organism: Ictalurus furcatus; assembly: GCF_023375685.1. Taxonomy (NCBI): domain Eukaryota; kingdom Metazoa; phylum Chordata; class Actinopteri; order Siluriformes; family Ictaluridae; genus Ictalurus; species Ictalurus furcatus. The sequence goes on from NC_071263.1 coordinate 16,069,213, forward strand.
TGCAACACAGCTATATATAATTGATATATAAATTATACAAAACAAAGATAGTATTTGGCATGGTTAATAATTAGTAATTGTGTGAGATTATTTGTCGCAGTTGGGCAGGGAAGAAATAACACAATGTCTTGGCCATTTGTCACAACGTTCATGCCAAAACCATGATAGCACTAGTGTAGTTACAGTTATTACATTGTTATCATTATGTACATTTTGTGCTCCTGAACTCTGGTGAGGTGGAAAGCATCGTATTTAAATGCGTATTCACATGCTGACATTCTGAATGTGCTTTTTAGGGAACAGATGCTGCAGGTACTGCTGAGAATCACTGAAGCAGTCATGAAAAGGTCACAGGATGAACAAAGAAAAGATATTTTTGCCCAGAGCCTGGCTAGTGTCCTCTTCAGAGTGAGTCAGGACTCCCTCACACTGCTACAGACTGTAGTTTACTAATTACAGGACATTTAAATTGGATGTCTGCACTGTTGATCATACGGTTTCTTATTTTGCTGTGGTCTGACCTGTAACACGCCCTTTTTTGCTTTAGACCATCATTGTGGCGTGGGTGCGGGCCAATCTCTGCGTGTTCATCTCTCGTGAGCTGTGGGACGACCTGCTGGCAGTGTTGTCCTCTCTCAGCCACTGGGAGGAGCTGGTGATCGAGTGGGCCAGCATCATGGACTCCCTGACCATCGTGCTGGCCCGCTGCGTCTATGGCCTGGACCTCAACAACCTGCCACTCGACAAGCTCTCTGAGCAGAAAGAAAAGAAACAGCGGGGCCGAGGTGCGTGTGTGTATGTTTATTCGCGTATTCGTGGTTTTGTTCAGTGCTTAAATGATCATTTAATAAAAACCATTCATGTTTCCATTTTGTGTTATTCACTCTCCATTATCTTCCATCCTCTACACACCTGCATGCAGGAATATTTATAAACACACGCGAACATTAAACATGCCGAAGCGGCTTAAAAGTACATTTCTCTTCACTAATTTACTGCCCCTTTTCTTGCTTGGATCTAGACTCTTGCGCGTTGCTTTCTGACATGAAGCTGAATCGTCTTCCTTGCAGTTTGTTGTAAAGTCAATTTCGCTGTGCGTTATCACCACCTTCTGGTGCATCATTTGCAGAACATTTATGACAGTTGGGGGGCACAGTGGCTTAGTGGTTAGCGTGTTTGCCTTGCACCTCCATAGTTGGGGGTTCAAATACTGCTTCCGCCCTGTGTGGAGTTTGTGTGCATGTTTTCCCTGTGCTTCAGGGTTTCCTCCGGGTATGCCAGATTCCTCCCCCAGTCCAAAGACATGCGTTGTAGGCTGATTGGCATTTCCAAGTTGTGAAGAGCAGCTGTGGCTCAGGTAGTAGAGCGGGTTGTCCACTAATTGCAGGGTTGGCGGTTCGATTCCTGCGCCCACGTGACTCCACTCCCGGCCCAAGTGTCCTTGGGCAAGACACTGAACCCCAAGTTGTTCCTGAAGGCAAGTTAGTGCCTTGCGTGTGTGTGTGTGTGTGTGTGTGAATGGGTGAATGAGACACAGTGTAAAGTGCTTTGGATAAATGCGCTATATAAGTGCAGACCATTTACCGTAGTGTGTGAATGTGTGTGTATGTGTCCTGCGATGAGTTGACACCTCGTCCAGGGTATCCCCCTCCTTGTGTCCCGAGTTCCCTGGGGTAGAATTCAGGCTCCCCCGCTACCCTGTGTAGGCTCTACAGTGCGACCATTTCACTCGCATTTTCGACTGAAAAGTTATTTGTGTGACTGCAAAAAAATATTTAGGAGCACCGGTGCGAGTGACCTGTTCGTAGTTGTATAATACAATCAGAATAAAAACTAAAACTCCAAAATGCATCTACACCACGCAACAGTTACTTTCACACTGCTTTTCATCACCTCAATCAACCGAACAAGTGTGTAAATACTGCAAAGAAGCCATTATGATTAGACTAACTGTACATCATCTGCTTCTCTCAACTTCCCGATCTCACAACCGCCATCTTTTATTGATTCCGCAAAACGACCTGCTCATGTAGAGACAGCAGTAAATTAATAATAATGCTAACGCTACAAGGTGGGTTTTAATTCAAGCTTATTTATTAAATAATTCCTCACCAATCATAATCAAGAGTAGCAACTGTTCAGTCTGTACACATACAGTACGCTGCCGCTCTCCTACATGAACTCACAGCGCATTTACTTAATTTAAACTCAGGGTTGCCAGATATCACTAGAAAAATCAACTCCAGTTTCCATGTTGTGATTAATCCCCCAAAATAACTCAATATTATCAGCAGACATGGCAACACTGTACTGGGGGAACTCATCTAAAAGGAACAACTGATAAACAAAAAACTAATAAAATGTAAAGACAGAAAATGTGCTTAGTTATAAATAAATCATTTAATATAAAAAAGGTATTATAAAAACTTCATAAAATTATAAATTAAATGAGAAATTAAATTATGTTTAATTACTATGGGTTGCATTTAATATCAATTTGACATTAAGCTTAGTAAGCTATTTCCTTAGAAAGCTATTAGCCTTTTTCCTAATATGGATCATGCTTGTGTTAGTCTGCTTTGCATCTGGCGGATAAATAAAGTCACCCAATCACATCCTATATGAGATTATTCAGATATATAAACAATATAGTGGTTCGAGAACTGGCTCCAGCCCAGAACCATGACAGTGGAAAATGTCTAATAGTGTAGCTTTTAAATATATTTAAGAGGAGCAGACTTCAAACACTGAACATTGAGGGTTTTGTTTTTTTTTTTGTTTTTTTTTTTTTTTACAAGGTGGAACAGGTTAACAGTTGTTGTCTTTTTGCATATAGCATGTAAAATTAACTGAAAATATTACATTTACTTCATCAGAAGGTAAATTAATTTGCCATGGCTCACATTATGTTCCTAAATTCTGTCACAAGTTTTCTCATGCCTACTTGTGTGTTTTATTGTGGCACATTAACGTTACCATCTCTAAAAAACAAACAAACAAAAAAAAACTAAACTTCAACCGTGCTCCTAAATTTTTGTAAAGAGCACAAGTGCGCCTAAAAGAAATTGTTACTGTAGAGCCCTGGGTGTACAGACCCCACTCTCAGGTTTTAATTTTTTTTTTTTTGAGGTAGAGATCACCCTTGATTGCTACCTAACAGTTGTGTTCTATGTGCAACTACCACAGAGAAAAGAACAGAAAACCTGTTTAATCAAAACAGGCTTAGCAGGAAACATACATGAGGAAAAACAGCCGTTATGTAGTTTTATCCAACTTTCCAACATTAAAGCAATACTGTAAAAAAATTTTTTATAAATAATAATAAAATAAAATTTGACACCATTAGGCTTTTGTTCACATGTTAATGTCAGGAATAAACACAAATGGTTTCCTCTGCAAGAGTGCTATCTCTGAAAGTACAAATGATACCAATTTAATATTTAATTTACAAAAACGTTTGACTGAAGTATTGTACAAAAATGCTTTCATGCTATTTTTTTCATAAAGGTGTTGTGTAAATTGTATGCCTGTGTGCTTGTGTAGGAGTGATGCAGGATTCTCAGAAATCATCAGTGGTATCGAGGTCATTCTCTCTGAGCTGGAGGAATGCAGGAGAGCAGCCTGGCACTCAGGAGCCCATGCGCATCCGCAGTGCCACCACCACCGGAGCTCCTGCTGTGGAGAAGGCTCGCAATAACGTCCGACAGAAAGCATCAGGTCAGAACACCACTCTGACACCCCCCCCCCATCCCCCCCCCAAACACAAACACAAACACACTCTCAGTTACTACTTTAGCACTGGCTTTTTTGCCTTTACTGCGTAGGAGGAGATTGTATCTCTTTATGTGGAGAGCTGCTTGAGTTTGGAGCAGATGCATTTGAGCCTCTCTTGAGCCGTGCATAGATATGTGTGCTAGCACACGTGTGTGAAGGAGCCACATGAAAGAGCATGGCTCCAAATGTATCATTTCCTTTTGCCTAATTGGATTTGTTCCATATTTATCTTCAAACAAGCCGGCATTCTGCCTCCTTCATTAACAGATCCGTCACATCAGTTGGTGGGCTGTTTTTGATAGTTTCATTAAGAATTAAATTAATTCTCATTAATATGCATAAATAGGTAATACATTGAAAGTGATGTTAGCTGGAAGCAAAGCTGATGATTAAAGTACACTGTAGAGAAAGAATAGTCGTTTTTCCATTAGATATGACAAATTGGTGTCTGAACACACACACACACACACACACACAGAAGCTAATTTAATTTGAACTATATTCCTCACAAATGATAACTTTAAAATGATAACTTGAAAAAGTCATAAATCTGGGTTCCAGCTCTAGGCCTGGACATCCAGAGTGTTTTGGTGTTTTTCTTGCTCTTTGATTCATAGTGTTAGAGCTGTAAAGTCACCAGATTAACTAATCACTTTTTTAAATTCAGGCATTTGTCAATGAAAATACCACAATTGTGTAAAATATGTCCCATCAAACTCAACGAATTGTCTAGCCTTTGCATTTTATCCTTTGCATTGTTATGTCTTATTGGCACACACTATTGCTTTAGTAAACATACAGCGGTGTATGTGTGTATATATATATATATATATATATATATATATATATATATATATATATATATATATATATATATATATATATATATACTTGGTCATTTTAAAATAAATGGGACATGTGAAAGCATTACCTTTATCATTCACATCTTTTAATTTATTTCACCTCACAACTCCAGGAAGAAAATAATAAATATGACTTGTAAACTGTTTCTAGATCAATTGAGGAGAGAACATAAAGTAGGGACAAGCATTGGTTTTGGCATAAGGATTAAGATCACAGACGGACCAATATGTTTAAACATATTTAAACAGAACAGATTTGTTTTATGTCAGTATTCATTGCTTTTACTGTATGTTTCTATGCATCTGTCATATGAATATCACTTGAAATATTATTATTTCCGTAAATAAAAGGTCCTGTATCATGTTAATGGTTATCTGCAGTGAAATCCAATAAGTAAACGTTAAATTATATAATTGTTTGTATTGATTTAGTTCATTTCTTATTCCAAACGGTGATATTGTATTTCTGTCCTTTCAGCACTTCCAGTGAAAAGCTCTCAGCATGCGCTTTTTCCCCCCACTGTAGGATATGGTTGACTTTGCTTTCTTTTTTCTCTTTCTCTGTTTCTGTCTTTCTATTTCTGTGCTCATTCCTTTGGTAGCTAAGCGAAGCCAGTCTATCAGCAACTGTGTGCACCTGTATGAAGCTTTGCCGGCCACCAAGAGTGTGCCAATGCTGCTGCACACTGTCAGCTCTTTCTTGCCTGGTATCTCTCACAACTCTCATTGCTCTCACAGACTCTCAGGTAACTGTGCTGTCTTGGTCTATTTGTCCTTCCAGTACTTTCACTTTCTTTCTCATTAACTTTCTTTCACACTTAATGAAGTTTGATCAACTGCACTCACCCTGATCTCTGTACTAACAAATATAGCAGAGTATGGTAATATTTTGACATTTTTTTATAGCGTTACTTAATAAAATTATTTAGTTACTTATACATAACATGTGATCTAATTATTCTATCATTAGATTTTTAACTTCTTAGAACAGATTTTCATTGTGTTTGTTGATGCAATACCAATATCTAATCTGTGTATTGGCCAATACTTCATGCTAATCAGACACTGACAACCTTATGGTTACTCCAAGTTTTTGTTGCTAAAGGTGTTTTCACACTTACTTCCCCACACAGGTTTTCACTGGGTTCATCTGTTTGCTGTTTTGTAATGATTTTACTTTGGTAGCGAAGTAATTTAGTTAGTCCCCACCCATCAGGATCACACAAAAGCTACCAACCAGGGAGGGTGAAGGCTATTACGTGCTTCCTCCGTGGAAGCGTCTTTTCACGGCTCATGCAACGTCAGGGGGCAGCGTAACACACTTGGAGGAAAGCGCTATCCGCCCACTTGTGCATACATGAGCTCACAGATACCCAGTACTGACTAGTGTTGGGGATAGAGCGAGGGAGGGGAGCGAGAGTATGTCCCTCTCTCCCTGAGAGCACGGTCTGGACTCTCTAGGACTCCCGTCCACGGACGGCTGTTGCATTATCAGGATTCGAACTCGCAATATCTGGCTGATAGGGTGAGCACTTTTTCTGTTGCTCCACTCTGGAGCTCACCAGACCACTGTTTTGAAGAGCAGCGGGGATCGGTTCTCAGGGCTCGATTACACACTCATACCAAAGCTGGCCTCTACCTACCTCAAGTAGTCCGGGAAAAAATCCTAAGTTATGCAAAACATCAGAGATGGGATGCCACTGTTTTTACAACAAGTGTGTCCTATGTTTTATTCTGATATCTGTACCTTGCCATTCAATAGCACACCTGTTCAACACATCATTGCACAGAATTCAGTATTTCGGACCAGTACCGCCTTGATAGTGATGCTCAGTATCAGACCAGTACATGTCTAATCCTTCGTTTCACCTCCCAAGATATCAACAAATTCGCAATAATGATTTATTTTTTGTGAGTCTTTATTACTTCACATGTGTGAACATTTTGTATGACCTTTTTACCTCAGATGTTGAAGAATGTCAGTTGTCTGAATGTGGAGGAGAAGGGGAGTTGGGAGAGGAAGACAATCCCCTCCCTCGCAGCAGCAGCACCTCGGATATTACCCAACAACTCACAGACTCCTTCCCAGGTATACACATGCACACACACCCACCCACACACCCCTCACTTTGGAGATCTTGCCTTCTTTTGGACTAGGTCTATATTATATTCAAGACGATGTGTATTATAGCCCCTATGTCATTTTATTCTGTTTGTTGAAATTGTAGGTCAAAACAGGGAGGATTCTCCAAATGCAAGCTACTCTGATAGCAGATCCTGGGTCTGTGACAGCAGCTCAGTAAGCAAGAGAGAAACACCCACGGTCAGTACTGTTGTACACACCTCTTTTTAATGATTATTAGACCTCTGTAGATCATTTTGTATGAAATCTTTTGAAAAAATATTGTGTTCCTCTTACATGCACCTTAGATTCTTGTTCGGCAGAGCAGCAGTCCAGGAGATGTTGACCACCCAGGAGAGACAGGGTCTGTGAATGCAAGGACAAAGATCCGGGAAAAGAGTAAGCTGCTTACCACAGCATGCCCTTCAGCATGCACTTTAATTCTTCTCCAACCATGGGTTTCTTAAAATCATAATAAACACCCTTTCTCATCAACTATCTTTATTTTTGATAATGTAATATGTATGAAGTAAGCTTAGAACCTATCGAGATTTGTATAATCTTCAAAAGTATTCTTTGTCCCACCGTAGAGTTTTAAAGCACAAAATAATCCCACAAGGAACTGAATAGGGTTCATCTGCGTAAACTGAACTGCATTCTAGTTTCTGAATGCTGGCTTGTGGAGCTGTGCATTTAATTGTCATGCGTCCTGGAGATGTTTCAATTCCATTAGGAATCTTTGAAAGAAAATGCGGTGAAGGGGGATTCCTTTGGTGTATGTCTATACTAATCTACAGTTTTGTAAGAAGAAAAGTAATCTTTACAGAAAGTGGTGAGTAATTGTGCTGTCTGCACTGATGCTATTATGGACATGTTTTTGTTATCTTTGTAGGTGAGAGTGTGAGCAGCGAGACCTCAAACTCCTACCTCAACGACACTGACGTAAATCTCCTGACGTGGCAGGCCGTGGAGGAGGAGCAAGACTCTTCCTCTGCCAATGATGTCAGTGTGGGCGTTAACATGGGAATGGCCACTGATTGCGAGAGTCAGAGGAGTCTACTGCTGAGTCAGAGTGAGGCACTGGCAGGTACAGCACCCCTCAGCTAAAAAACAGACAGGACTTTAGTGTCCCAGCAGCTTGGTTGGTTATTAAGCAGTATTTCACGAGCAGCAGCGACATTGTAATGAATATCAGCACAGGTGTGATTTACTTACAGTATGGTGCTCAGCCTGCAACCCCGTGCCTATGGCCAAATCACAGCTATGGTGATATTCAGCACAACAGCATGATTGCAAGTGTGATGTTGCATTTATGTATATAACAGTTCTATAAACAAGAAATTAATTTAGAGTAACTGGCATTTCAGACGCAGTATGGCCGAATATGTACAAAAATCGCATTCAAAGAAGTCACGATATTGCTGCTACTACTACTACTAATACTACTAATTGTTGTTGTATTTATTTATTTTTACATATTACTTTTCTCATGTTCACTGTTGTAAGAAAGCTTGGAGAGGAAAGGGTGGAGATATTGTGGAATTAAATTCGAGTCTGAAGACACAGTGATCTGCCTCTCATAGAGGCTTGTCTGATCTTAGCAAACACCAGTAGACCACCACACATGAGAATATTCACTAACGATACAGACGTCTTGCTTACACAAACACACACACTCATTGATTACTTTATGGAATTTTTAAGAACTCCCAATCCTTTTCAGCTTTGTCCTTGACCCCTCATCTGTTAACCTTTATCCAACTTCTCAGCAAGCAAGTATGCTATCTGTGTTTCTCCATGCTCTGCCCCTGTATTCAATATGTGAATCCATTGCTCTGCATGATGAAGGGTGTCACATGGCTTTTTATGGTATCCCATATTCTAGTGGTTTTGTGTATTTATGTGTCCCTTTGTATTTGTGAGCATTAACCCATCCTCCGCTGTGAATCCCTCTCATCATGAACAGGTTTATTTTACAGATGATATCCAAAGCACCAAATGTTAAGTCTTCTAACATTTGCTAGTGCTGCTGATGGTGAATCATCTATAGCCCTGTTGATCAATCAAAGCACCACACGTGTTTCCTGTTTGTGTTCTGTGCATCGATTGTGTGTGTGATTCTCCACCTTGTGCTTTCACCACTGTGTGTGTGTGTGTGTAGGTTCTGAGTGTGTCCACTCGCTCCACTCTGCCCCTCTGTCCCCATGTCCCCCCGTTTCTCCCACCCTGCTCCTGCCCCAGGGTTACAGTGACAGCGCTCAGCTCCTGGAGGACGCCATACACATGCCACATGATCTGGGTACTGAACCAGTTTTCCTCTCCATCTTCGCTGACCTCCAAACCCCTTGTGTTCCTTTTTCACACGCTCTTACGTGAAAATTTCAAATTGGGTTTTAAAATTTTGGTTGAACGCATTGACCAAAGAATTCAAGAACACGTTCTACAAAAATGTGTTTTGTGTTAACATTTATACCACAGCACTCTTGAACTTTAATCTGATTGGTCAGGTGTTGATTAATTTTCTATATCAGCATGACTTTGACAGAAGTGCCAGCTGAAAGGCAAATCACAGGTTTATATTAATGCTCCACATGAACGGATAAAAAAAAAAAAATAGGATAATTGTCGATATGGTGAGGTTTTCTGCAAGGTTTATTTAGCTTTTTTTTTTTTTTTTGGAAAGTGTCCAGTGTAACAGTCAAAGCTGAAGCTTTAAATTTTCAGAGGATGTTGCATTTTGCAGTTTCTTGGTAACAAACTGCATTTTTTTGTCTTCTTAACATCAAGAGAGAGAAAAGGGAGGCTGGCAAGGCTAGCTGCAATAATGTAAGTGTTAAGAGTTAACTTGTTTGGCAGACATTCCACAACTTTAAATGTCAAAAAAATGGAAAGAAGCGTTGTGTGTTTTTTCCTAATAAATAAATAAAAATATAGGGAAAGTTGCTGTGGTATAAGAGGAATAAACCATGTGCTGTTATTGTAGAAAAATTCAACTTTGAGATGATAATGTTACACCTTACATTTTCATTGTGAGTAAGTCTTGAGTCAACAGGTTTTTCATTCTTTTTTGAGTACAGCAAAATGCGAACATTATTATGGTATAAGTGGTACTCGCAGGAAAGTCAGTCATAGTAAACAAAGATTGGGTTGAAAACATATTGGCATATTACTTAAAACCTGCTTTTATTCTTCTTTATGAGCAGGTATCAGCTCTCAAGGTTCTTTCTGCTGTCTTTAATGTTGAGTTGACAGGAAAGTAGCAAATAGGAGGTGAAAAGTATTATGTTTGAAAACTCTCAAAGGATCTTCTTTCATTTTATTCACTTTGTGAATAACAACATATTACTTAGGAGAGTGCTGCTAAAATCTCAGCTATCATTCTGTTCTTTGACTTGTATGGTCTGATCTGTTTTGCTTACAGACAGCAGCGAGTTTCTGGCTGATGACATCAGCATCATCGCCGGTGGCTGTTTGACTGGCTGGCATGCTGACTCTGCCTTTGTACTCTGGAGGAGGATTCTGGGCATTCTGGGGGATGTTAACAACATCCGGTGCCCTCGAATCCATGCAAAGGTCTTCAGCTACCTGTATGAGCTCTGGCACAAGTTGGCCAAGGTATTGACTCTGATAATTCAAGAAAACTGTTCTCAGCAAACACTTGAATCTTAAGCCAAACATCTGCCACGGATGTATTCTAGGATATGGCTAGGATATTAACTCAGTTTATTTGAAAGTGGAGAAAAAAATTTTAAGTGTCTTTTTTTTATGTTCCCAGATAAGAGATAACCTGGGGATCAATGTGGATAACCAGTCAGCTCCGCCCAAAACCCTGTTCATTCCTCCACTTCGAATGTTAGCTTCCTGGCTGTTCAAGGTGAGTTATTTATTTATGAACCGTGCATGGTTTTATTATGATCGAGTTAGGTATAGAACGAATGTTGATTGTGTAATGTACAGAAAGGTCAGCTTTATCCTTTGGTGTATCCTTTAGCTTTATATACACTTGTTTGTTATGAATCATTCCTTTCACATTTTGTATAGATTTTCTGCACTTTTATCTGTGTCCCCAGGCCACCATGCTGCCTGCAGAGTTTAAGAGTGGGAAACTGCAGGCTTATAGGCTGATCTGTGAGATGATGACTAAACATCAAGATGTGCCACCCAACAGCGACTTCCTGGTACATCTTTACCACGTCATGCACAAGGGCTTCACCAGTGATGACCAGGTATCATTTCATATGGGAGATAACTACTTCTTGCTCCACGCGTTCTTTGTGTTTGTAGTCTTAGTTTGTAGTCTTTTTTTTTTTTTTTTTTTTTTTTTTTTTTTTAAATCAGAGTTGGGGCTCATAGATATATAACCTGTGCTAGACAACAACATTACCTTGTTATTAGTACATTATACAACATTAGCATGGGGCATATATTGCAATTTTAATATAAATTATTGACTGGCACAGTACTCAAAGTATGCTTACATTCAGATTATGGCCATTAGATGGCGCCAGAATTTGGCCAATGGTGTTGGTAAGGTTTTGTTTGTTTAGAAAGTAATTTTCTATTTGATCGCACTGTAGTTTGCTATTCTTGATTTAGTCAGAACAGTCCACTGCACCCTAAACTTTATCCACACTTAACCATCTAAATTACGAAGTACCAGTTAGATCTTAGTTTTGGTTTCCATATAACATCAACATATGAAGAGAATGACATTATCAAGACTTAACCGCTAGGTGGTGCTGTAGTCTGTGCAATGATTTTTTATTTTTTACATCAATTATCGCTCTTTAGTAATAACAACTGACAAAAAATTCTAGATGGTGAACTTGTATGTCACATTGTTTTGTAAACGCCTCAGTGTGTTTATTATTATACTATAATATCAGTCATATTATGCAATTATTACTGATACATTTATTAAGGTTATTTTGTACAGTTTTTTTTTTTTTTTTACTTTTTCCGTAACCTGGGCTTAACAATTGTTCAGTGTTAAACAGACAAGTTAACAACTCTCCCCTTTTTATCAATTTATTCATTCGTTTAACATGAGAAGATCCATACAGAAAGTAAACAGGATTAAAATGCGTCACCTCCTTTATAAGTTGAATATGCTATATTTCTTATTTTTTCTGTTAACAATGCCAGCATATAAGCATGTGAGAAGATATTAAGAACTTTAAATTCATTTTGTGTGTGTGTGTGCATGCGTGAACACCAGTATTTGGAGCTGAACCAGCCTTCAGGTTTTTACTTTGGCCGTGGTATTGAAATCCTCATTACATTTCCATGTCATTAAGCCTTATAGGAGCCCCTGTGTTGTGCGAGTGTGATTAATTCAAGTTTGATGGTTGCAGTGTTAGTGATGTGTGCTCACTGAGTACCCCTGTGGCCCTCACCTCTTATTGAGTCCACATGCTATATGTCTGCCAAACCAGGAAAGAGACACACAGGGTTCAGTTTTTTTTCCGCTACACAGGTGTAACATGTAGTCCCACTGATCAGTCCATGACTTATCTCTTTATGGTTGGCGTTTGGAGTCGGAAGGCTCCGAATGCCTCTGTAATTGCCTAAGTATCACGCAGGTGTGAATATAGAATTAACTCTGATATGTACTTAATGCATAGATAAGCTGTTGTCCTGCTGTTTGTTTACTTATTGTATGACTCATTCGAAATATGGCTAAAAACATTATTTGGTTGTAGAGGCAGAAATCTCGCTATACAGTATAAACAGTTAAAGAGATTGGCTTATGAAATGTATTTATTGGTGCACTGTTCAAATAGGGTCTGTGGTTAATGTTTAGCAAACGCCTGTTGCACATTACAGGGGGTAAAGATAAGCCAACACATCAGACAGGTGTTGGACGACTTATCTCATTGATAAACAATACACAGATTTTAACACAGTGTAGTTTAGTCAATTTATCATCATACATTAATTCATAAAGATGCAGGCACTTGGGGAAGATTCCAAATACATAGTGTTATCTCGTAATGCGTACTTCCAGATATAAGTCGGGTTCTCATCTCTCACAGAGGAAGAATTGCAAAGCTGTAGAAAAGCTGTGTGCAGTACTCGGTCGCTTTGCAGACTATTGTCACTAGTCCCAACCACTAGGTCTGCATGCGCCTTTTCAAAACAAACTACGTTCTGATTGAGTTTGCTGTATTTACAGCTGCATAATGGAACCGCTTTGGCAGAATTGCTGCTTCCTCCAAAGCATTCATTTCGAGTAATCATCCTGCAGTTTTATGGCAGTTAATTACAACTACTTGCTCTGCATCGCAAAGGTCAATTATTGCGAAATGAGCATAAAATGTCCATGTGAACTCAACGCTTCCACCAATTTTACATCTTTATCTCAGCAGGCCTCTATTTTCCCCCTCATTCTTTATTGGTTGTGTTATGTCCTCTTTTTTTTTCTTTTCTTTTCTTTATTTTGTATGCATTTTTGCCCACCTTTCTACACAAAGAATACACTTAAGGGAGAGGTATGAAGAGATACGAAGCATGTCATGCATGGTGGATGTGTGTGTTTGTGCTTTGTGTGTGTGTGTGTGTGTGTGTGTGTGTGTGTGTGTATATATATATATATATATATATATATATATATATATATATATATATATATATATACACACACACATATATACACACACACACACACACACACACACATATATAATGTATGTATGTTTCTGTTAGTGTCTGTTAAGTAAAGGTTGTGACTGTTCTGTTGTCTGCTGTTTTAAAAGTGCATTTTAGTAGAAAGCATAAAAGTGCATACGTTTCTCACGCATAAACCCAGATAGATATGCTGAGTGCAGTCTGCTCGGTTTATTTTTACTATCGATAATAAGTGCAGCTGTTCTATCTTTTCTCTCTCCTGTCTTACTGCCAGGATGTGCTGAACACAATGATCAGGTGGTGCTCACCACGTTTCTTCTTCCTTGGCATGCCTGGCTTCACCATGTTAGTCGGGGACTTCATCACTGCTGCTGCTCGTGTCCTCAACTCGGACAATTCTGAGGTATCAGTGCCTGTGTCCTGTGTACACTTGCACGCTTACTTTCTATCTGTGGCATTTAGAAATGCAAGCTGAATGGAGAAATCATTTTGTCTGGAGATTTTCGGTATTTGAGCATTACCAAGCGTAAATATTTAATATAACAAGAGATGAAAGGAGTGTTTTTCACACTTGTGTTGCCAAATCAATGAAAGCAGTATGAACGTAGGAATGGGCAATACAGACTACTTAAAACTATAGCGCGATATTTCGTGGGTTTTTTTTTTTGTGATAACGATATAAATGACGATATGAAAATGGTAACATTTTAACACTGTCTTTTTGGCCACAATTCACATCTGCATACAGTCTTGAGAGCCGTGCAAACACAAACACTGATCCCAAAAAAGTCAAACTTAATCCTGACCATCATCAAATACTAAACTATACCAATGATGCCGGCTAAAAAAATGTATATGAATTTTATTCACAAATTAAAATTCCAGTGAAAGTACAAACACCAAATCTCACAGGATTCGTAATCTAACCCCCCCAAAAAAAACGATATGATATACGGTATGACACAGCCCTATATGACTGAATCACAATTATCAGTTAAGATAATAATATCAGTTAAGATAAAGGATGGTGGAAGTATCTTGCGTTTGTACAAGGCTGTAGCAACACTGAGAACAGCTTAATCAATGCTCTGCTTGGAAGCGCGGCTGTGATATTTTTGATTGCCTGATAGACCTCTGAGTCAACTGATTTGTCTGATTCAGTTGAGTTGGTTGATTCGGCTGAGACACCTTAACCAGACGATTTGACTGAAGTGATGATAAGCAAATGTACTGGACAGGGCAGTAGAGAATGAAATAATGAATGTGCTCATGTTCTTTATTAGATATGAATTCAGTAATAAAATAACCAACTTGATTTGTTTAACAGTCTCCAAGGATTGAAGCTCAAACAGTGCTCGGCTCTCTGGTCTGCTTCCCCAATCTGTACCAGCACATGCCTTCACTGCAGTCTGCACCAAAATCTCAGGATATTATGGTTGGCAAAGATGACTTGAAGGTATTCTGTATGGTCTTTTTGCTTCACTATTCATGGAAGCGTGTTTTGTTTGATGAATTGCCAGACAATAATGCCTTCAGTCATGTGAACGTTGTTGCTTTGCTTAGGACTACCTTGTAAACATCCTGCTGAAGACGGCACGTAACGAGACAAGTGAAGGAGCCAGGTAACCTTTAGCTGTTTGCCTTATTTCTATTCAAAATAGTACTGACTGCAGACAAAATCACTAATCATTTATGCATGTATTTTTAAACTGCTAAGAAAAAGAAAGACCTTCTTATCTCTGAAGATATAACCTACGTTTATTGCTACTGAATTGAACTTGTCGTGGTGATTTAGTTTGGAAATGTACCCTCTCTTTTCGTCTTCTGTTGTGTCCAGTTGCTCCATGCTATCCATTTCTGAAAGATTTATAGCAAGACTAATGTAAAATGCTACATTAAGATTTGATGATCAGTGTCAACAGTGTTGATGGAAATGGAGTCCCTAAAGCCCTTGGCAGGCTCAGATTGTAGATGTGCGTGTGCAGAAGTGTAAATAAAGCTTCAGGGAATAGGACAGTCACTATTCCCCGTCAACATCACCACCAATTTGATTTGGTTGGTAACACTACCTTGTTACTTTGATCTCAAAACTAACTAAACACCATCCATCTATTATAAATATGATATACAGTATAAAAATGAGTTTCTTGTGCATCTGTGAAACTGAGCCAAGCACATTACCTCGTTTTTAGTGTTATTGCACGTTTACTTGCACCCAAAGAGACGGTTTAAGAATGAGTGAGGGTTTTTTAAAGGTTAGAATTTTCCATGTGTCTGTGAACTCTGTGTGTGTGTGTGCGCGCACGCTAAGCCATGTCTGTGTGTGTATTTTTGTAGGTGTGTTGCTATCTGCAGTCTGGGTCTCTGGGTTTGTGAGGAGCTGGGGCAGCAGAAGATCCACCATCAAGTGAATGATGCCATTAATGTTCTCGGTGTCACTTTAAAGGTTAGTGTGTTTCCTGTAGTGCAGAGTCCTCCAATGTGGCGCTTTATAGCAGGGGTTCTCGTAGGGCTGGGTGATAAAACAGTATCTGTACACCTTTATCGGTGACGACAGAAAAAATGTTTGGTATAACGCTCGATAAAATGTAAAGAGACATGAAGTTTGGTTGCATGAACAATCCTCAAGCGTGTGCCGTCCCTGGATCATAAACAGCCTATCATATGCCTTGATAAAGGAGTGTGCTAGGATTGATAAGCAAACAGCCAATAACAAGTTGCGTATCTGTGGGGTTCGGTTGAGCCTTCGACCAAGTGACATCAGAACACACGAACGCATGCGAAAATGAGCTCAGTGACTGCACACGAGATTGTGAATAACCAGTGTGGCAGTTTTTTTGGTTTCTTTTCGTCTGACTGACATCAGAACACCGTTGTGTGTAAACTTTGGCGGGGGGGGGGGGGGGAACTGTCTCAGCCAAGTACGGAGAATCAAGCTGCGAGAGACTTGTAGTGCGCGTGCGCAGCGCTCCGCACATGTACAGTGCGTGTACCTCTGAACAGCGGACAAAGAAGAAATGTGACATTTTGCCGCTTTTTGTGTTTTCTGTTTAAAATGTCGGCTCTGGGTAGGACAGCGAGTGTCCTCAGTGCAGGAGCTCGGCTCGTCAGACACCGACCTCAGCACCTCAGTAAGTGTTAAAGTGGAAGTTTTATACGAGGCTAGGCTAACAGGCTGAGCACAAACCAGAGCACCAGGAGTCCCATTCTGCGCTATAATGCGATGTTGATCTACCTCAAGGTTTGCCTTGATTGTGCTACATTTACACTTTTACACTACACACATTTTGTAACATTTTATTTATCAAGTTCTTTAACACTTATATCTCATACCAAGATGAAATAAATAATTCTATTATGTTTTTGACTGTTAAAAGAAAAATTATTTGTTGTTTGCCTTAATAAAGTAGGTAAATGAAAAATACAGGGGTTAAATTCAAACCTTTTTTTCTACTGGTCTTTGTTTAAATTGATCAATAATTATCGATACTGTATGATATGAAACATTATATCGTGATAAATTTTTTTAACTCTCTCACCCAGCCCTAGGTTCTCAAATGTTTTGCAGCCAGCGACCCCTTATAAAAAATTGCAGGTTAATTTCAAATAATACAACTATTCAAATATTAGGCATGTTATTTTATTTATAGAACTGCTTGTTTCAATTCACATGACCAGTTAAACAGTCTAAACTATAAGAACCCAGTAATTAATATAATAAATTTGATAATGGTGGGTTGTGATTTCTGCCATTTTAACTGATGATGCTCCAGACCACAATTTGAGAACCATGACTTTATAGTATAGTAGTAATATGCTTAGTTGTATGGTTGTGTGTGTGTGTGTGTGTGTGTGTGTGTGTGTGTGTATACATGTCTGCATGTGTGTTTACGCTTCATTAGTGGAATACCTGGAGAGGACAATAGACCACTCTACTGTTCCTCTTTTACTGTTTTTGAGAGCAACAAAAAGTGCAGGGACATGGTACAATCATTTCTCAGCCACTTCCAGTCAGATGATGTTTCCCATTTTAAGCTTTTTTAATTTCATGCCCTCTCCCACGCAAATATCGACCCGTTTGGAGGTGCACAACTTGAAATGTTGTTTTTTTTTTAAATGAGGCAAAAGGTGGTGGGTAAAGGGAGCCATCCTCCAAGAGCACTAAAAGCTGCTGGAGGAGTATTTGCGCATCTTTTTTTTTGTCTTTCACTATTTAGTCTATCTATCAGGTCATGGTTAGAAAACCATTCATGCAATACCAGAGAATTTAATCAAATTCCAAATGACCAAAGCCCAGCTCTAGAGATAATTGTGTGTATGTAGCAATAGTCAAAATCCATTACACTGAAGCACTGTAGCTATGCAGGGCTTTTTCTTTCTAAGTAATGATTTAGCTTCATAAATCTTAAAAGCATGCAGTGTAATATTATTATTTATCCATGTACATCTTTTTTATTTTATTTATCAGGAATATGAGCTCCTGAGATGAAACGGTTACAGCACACGATCTTTGTGTTCTCATTTTTTGCTTCTGAGCATTATTTTATTCTCCCCTCTCTTTTCAGTTTGGCAACAAGGTTGTGGCCCATGTAGCCTGCGACATCTTCCAGCTGCTGGTCTGTCACTGGCAGCACCTGCAGAAACTGGAGCAGTCCCTTCCTAAAAGAATAATTGAAGTATGTGCATGTGGGTCTCCTTTTGACTAGACAAAATGTGGACATAATTTACCGCATTCACTGTGCTGCATTGGCTGAAGAAGAACAGTGATTGATTTTTGTTTCCTTCCCTTTGTAGATTTTTGTAGCAACGATAGCGTTCCTTCTGCCCAGTGCTGAGCACTCTACAGTCGAGGCAGATAAAAAGGTAAATACAGAAGCTCTAAAGGACCTGTTTTTATTTATCCCATCCCATTTTGTTTCCAACAGTTTTGTCTTCTGCTAATTTAGTGGCAATTGTTGAGTGTTGTTACGACCCCTCCCCCCCGCCCCAATTATTATTATTTTTTTTAATGAAAGGGTACTGTGTGAATTAGCTGAATGGAGTGTTGTTTCCTCCTTTTTTATGATGTAGTTAATGGTATCCTTGCTGCTCTGCCTGCTTGACTGGTGCATGACTGTCCCTCTGTCCATCTTACTGGAGCCCATCACCATGCCCATGCTGGATGACCCTTCCTCTCACAAAACACCTTTGTTGGACTACATATACAGGGTGAGTAACCTTCATTTTTCTCATGAAAAGCCTCAATGTAGTGCTTTGGGTATCAAATGCAATCACAGCATGCGTTGATGGTGTGATGTGTCCTTTCTCGATTCCAGGCAAAGGTTCAGTAATCAACTAGTTAAGCCTCAAACACTGATGAGGGGACCAGGGCACAAAGCGAATGAGATATTAGTCCCTCGCTGTTGAGCAGATGCGGTCGGCCGCAGACCTTTGTGCAGATGTCATGCTCAGAGGGAAAAAAATGGCCAAATTATTTAAATACCCTATTGTTCAATTGATAAGCCTGCCAATGAATGCTGAACTTGAGAATTCAACTCATCATCATATGAGAGAAACTGCACCTGGTGCAAAGACAAAAAGGATGAAATAAATGTCATTAGTTTCCCCCTTCACTCATATGACTGTTAATCATTTGTAGCTAGTCATTATATGCACAGTGGGTTTACTTTATTTTCCAATTTATCAGTGTTAAGCACAGTACACTGCAAGTACACTTAACTCATGCCTTTTGTGGTCATGATGATGCAGAACAGTACATTTATTTGGAGCACACTTCAGTTCAATGCAACTACAGTCGATTAGGAGGAAACACATTCTCGTGTGAACCATGATGCTTTTTAATGATGTCTGCTGAGACTTCCTGCAGTACCAGAACTGCTGAGTGTTCATCATCGTATAATACACACGGAATAAAACAAGACAGGTTCTGCTGATGTAGGAAAATAATCAGTGACTTGAAATCACTGGCCCAATGCGAAGCGGAATTACCTGGTGCGACCTCGCAGTTGATTATTTTCCAGTAACAGCATGTACTGAGTAATTTTGTTATTTATTAAAGAACATTTTATCCATTTATAACACTGTTTAACATTGTGTAACAAGCACAACAAGTTAGATCCTGTTATCACTTACGTTATAACAGCTGTAAGCAGACAAAAATGCAGCGTGTTACCTAGAAACCACCAGGTCCTCCATCTTGAAGACTTCATCATGTGGGAGGGAAAACTTTAAGTTACAGCTTTACCTCTGATTGACACTGGAGACTCCTTCCAAAAAAGCAAAATAAGTGTTTCCTCACAAAAAGCTTTAGTGTATCATGTATCGATTACACGTTTTTATTTAAATTAGTTTATTTATTTATCAACTATTCAAGTACCTGTAAGTTGATACTTTAGAAACAATAACGTATTAGAACGGGAATGATGAGATAAACCTGGCAGCTGTCACTTCTGCCTAATGAATGTGGTGCTGTTATAGAAAATGAATCAGCATCCTGTGACCAATTAGAAACAAACATTCACCAGCTCTGTGGTATAACGTACGACAAAAGATTATTCAACCACAATTTAGAAGTGTTTTAGGATTTTTACACTGTATTTAGTCTTGCGTTAAATCTGTTTTTACACTTTTTATGATATATACGATTTACACTGTTGGTTTACAGCTTTATAATTTATCTGTGTGAAATTAAGCGTGTATAAACCTCCAAATGTTTCTATCTGAATAGCTTCCTATACTCTTGTCCAGTGGACTGTTGCTATGCAGGACAACCACTTAGTCACCAAGCAAACAACCTCTTAGGAGAGTATCTGCCTCATTTCTCATGCTAAAAATTCAGCTCATTGTGTTCCAGATAGAATAAGCGGTGCAGCATATTACTGTTGAGCGTAATTTTTTCTGTTGAGATCACTGAGATCTAATTGTAGGTGATTTAGTAGGTTTGTGGGGCTGTGCATTATGGGATTTCTTGTGTAGTCCATACAGGATTATACGTTTCTAGAAGTCCAGGCACAATTATTACGGCATGAAGAGAAACAGTTGTTGTTTCCAGGTAATACTGAAATAATGAAGCAGTAACATCTTGTGACTTACATCAGATAGCAAATCAGTAAAGCTTTTTAATATAGATTCTCGGCACTATCTGATCATGTTTGTTTACCTTCTGGGCTTGTTGCTTGTGTGTGCTGTGTTTGAGAATGAGCCAAAGGGATAAAGTCTTAATTAAATCAAACAAAGCAGCCCTGTTCAGGCACTGTGATAAACTGTGCTGGACCGTGTCTTATCTTGTCCAGCCAACAGAGGCATGGCCATCTGTTTAAGCACATTCATACACTGCCATACTGCATGAGAAATTGATTATTAGTCCATAAAACCCACTCTGATTAGGGTTTCTGGCTTAGCACGGTAAATAATATCTTGCTTCCATATGGTGGCCTACTGTAGGGCTCAGCTAGAATAAGCCACATGTGGCAACATTTGCACATAATGTTTCAGATTAAAATGTTTTTTTTTATTTAGGCGTTTGCTCTGTTTTTGCCAAGAAAAATACTATCAGGAGCTGAAAATGATATTTTCCATTAAGTAAGTTTTTATTGCGATCAGGTAAATTAGCTGATGAAACTGTAAAGTAGTGTAATCCATATTTCTAATTCACTAGGTCTTAATTAACATCATCAAACTTCTGAGAACCTTATCACTATGAGTTTAAGCTGTATTTGCTTTTATAAGGGTCCGTCTGGCTGTTTTTGATTAAACATCCCTCAATGTTCATTGGTAAAAGAAGGTGAAGACTGTAGCCTTATTGGACCTCTCATCTCATTGAAATGATAACGTTAAGATCGTTCTTATTTTTTTTTTTTTGTTGATGTAGTTTTTAAAATAATTTTTTTTTGAAAATGATTAACATTAAAAAAAATCTTTCATGGCAGATTTTAATGTATTTTTATATACTTTTTATCATATAACTTATGTTCTGATGTTAGCTGACCTGATAATCTATTTAGCATCAAGTTGCTTAATTTTATAGCATAACATTTTTGTGATCAAAAATGGCGAATCAATAAATGAATGTCTGTACAAATTCAGTTTTAAATTACTGAATCAATTTTAAATGACTTTTTCTACAACCCCAATTCAGAAAAAGTTGGGACAGTATGGAAAATGCTAATAAAAACAAAGAGGAGTGATTTGTAAATGTACTTTGACATGCATTCAAATCTGAATCATGTTTTCAAAACCTTTCAGTCAACACCATTCGTTGCTTAAGGCTTTAAAGTTAAGGCTTTACTATGCAAAGCAGAAGCCATACATCCACAATGTCCAGAAGCACCGCCGACTTCTCTGGGCTCGGTCTCATCTTAGATGGATAGTAGCACAGTGGAATCATGTTTTGTGGTCCGACGAGTCAACCTTTCAAATAGTTTTTGGACAAAACAGCTATCATGTTCTCCGGGCCAAAGAGGAAAAGGACCATCTAAGCTGTTATCAGTGTCAGGTCCAAAAGCCAGCGTCTGTCATGGTATGGGAGTGTGTCAGTGCCAATGGCATGGGTAACTTGCACATCTGTGAGGGCACGATTAATGCAAAAAGATATGTAGACATTTTGGAGCAAAATATGCTGCCATCGAGAGATGGACAACACCGAACCACATTCTGCCCTGATTATAAGCACATGGTCGTGTAAGCAGAGAGTGTGGAGGGTACCTGTCTCCGATTGAGAATGTGTGGTGCATTATGAAGCACAAAATAAGGTAACAAAGGCCCTGTGTAGTTGTGCAGCTGAAGAAATGCATAATGGATGAATGTGGGAAATTCTGTTGGCTAAACTTAACCAACTGGTGTCTTCACTCAGCACCCAAACGCTTAATAAGTGTTATTAAAAGAAAAGGTGATGTTACACAGTGGTAAACAGTTGACTGTCCCAACTTTTTTGTGTTGCAGTCATCAGATTTTAAATGAGTGTATATTTTCAAAAATGAATTAAATTCACAAAGTAAAACATCAAATAATGTGTTAATAATGTGTTTTCAATATAGTCCAGGGTGAACTGAATTTTCAAGTTATTATTATTTTATTTATTTTTTTTTTTGCATTTTCCATACTGTCCCAATTTTTTTTGGAATTTTTTTGAAATCCTGCAACTTCATTCTCTATTGTGCAAGAGCTCTAGTATAAGGTCACAGTATAGCCAGCTGTTGGAAGTGTGGAATGTGAGGTATGTGCGTTTCTGTTAGACGGTTACATCTGTGTTTTTTTCCTGTATGATTAGGTGCTCCACTGTTGTGTATCCGGCTCTAACCTTCACACACAGCAGAGCCACTACCTCCTGAGTCTGGCAGATCTGTCTACAGACTATGACCCCTTCCTGACACTAGGCCAGGTCAAAAACTCTGAGCCACAACCTATGCACAATAGCACAGGAGAATTTGGCAACCTTCTCACAGTGGCTGAGGGTAAGTTCAGGCTATCCTGAGTTAGATTTAACTCGAGGAAGTTGTGGTGTACGATGTTTCTTCTGTGTCCATAATTACGCTAAGTGTATTTATATGACAAGTGCTATTAAGAGAGTAGTGCACTATATATAAAGCTTCAACATCATCTCATTTTCTTCTCCAAAAATGCAGAAGAGTTTTATTATTCTGAAACTTTTTTAATGTATTGGACTTAATATAATAGCATCAGAGCTGAAACTACTAAAAAGCCATGCATTAGTCCTCTATTTAAAAGCAGCCCATTTATGCAAATTATTTAAGAATTCCTTTTTCCCTTTTTTGACCTTGCTATATCCATTAGGCAACTATTTAAAACCTTTCTAATGGTTCTTTTAGAGGTTCCTATTTTTCAGTAGTCATGCCTTTTATGATAGTCTATGTAGTTTTGTAGAAGAAGCAAAACATTTTTTACTGTACCAGCATCGTTCATTGATACCTTTCATACTTACACACATATAGCAAACAACCCTTGCCTAAAGAACAAATTAAAAGCAATTTTCCAGCACCCTCATATTGATTGGCTCACCTCAAAGCCCTCTCCATCCTTAATGCAGTGCACTAGATTTCCCATAGGGGTTTTCTTTTGGCTTTAATGGTTGTGATGGTATTGATGGCACTGTCATGTGTGAGCATCCTTTTCACTCTAATCGCAACACTAGAATTCCCCTTTGAGCCGTCCTCAGCATTTGCATAGCTGTTATTCATAGAGTAATATTGAGCTCACTGTAAAAGGTGTGATGCTCATTAGTGCAGCTCTTTGAGTACTTTTTTCCTCTTTATTGTGTAGACTGAATAGATCCTTTGAAGGTGTCTTTGATTTAATCTGAAGATACCCAAAAATCTGGTAGGTGACCAGACAAAAATGACACAAAAGAAAGATTTTTTGCCTAGTACTAATAGCTTGTATCATGACTATTGGAGCTGAGGGAAGTTCCTCCAGAATCAAACTGATCTTATATTCAGCCTAATATACGCATGTACTTGTGTTCCTGAAATTGTACATAATCTTTTTGTTATACTACAGAAAAGAAACGAAGGAACATGGAGTTGATTCCTCTGACGGCGAGAATGATAATGATGCACCTCATCAACCATTTAGGCCACCAACCCCTTAGCGGCGGCCCTGCACTACTGCATAGCATGGTTAACGAAAACCATGACAACCCCTACGTGGAGTCGTCCGAACTCTCCTCAGAGGTGTTCAAGAGCCCTAACCTGCAGCTCTTTGTCTTCAACGACAGCACACTCGTGTCTTACCTGCAGATTCCCTCTGATCCCATGTCTCTCTCAAGCACAAACTCCAAAGAGAACTCGTCTGAGGTGCGAGTGATCGTGCGGGACATCTCTGGGAAGTACTCGTGGGACGGCGGTGTCCTTTACAAGACTTTCGACAGGCCGAACTTGCACTGTAGCAGCACTGGGGATGAGCCTTCACACCACCACACTAACTATTCATCCACTTCCTCAAAGCAGACCTCATCTCATGCCAGTAGATGCTCATCAGAGCTGGAAGTTGAGGATAGTGTGGATGTGTTGGATCAGCTTCTGGAGCAATTGGGCCACAGCAGTCCTGAGTGCCTGCCTCAACCTCAGCAGAGACTCACGCAACCAGCTCCAGCACCCGTGGGCATGAACTCGGAGACAGAGGGTGCAATCATGGAGGCCATTCACAGACAAGCACAGCAGGAGGAGGAGGAGCTCACCTGCAGACGAAATGAAGACCCCAGTGTCAAAGCAGCCAGTCAGAGGGAGCCCATTCACCAGGAGCCCAAAGCACCATTCTATTTCTGCCGCCTTCTGCTCAACGAGCTTGGCATGAACTCCTGGGACCGCAGGTATATGTCCATTAGTGTAGAATAATTTACTTTTTCCATTGGTGTGTGAGATATTTAATTTATTTAAAGGATTTTTTCCACAATATTTTTTTTCCTCAATAATTGGATCATTATTGAATTATTTACATTTAATCTCTTTAGTGATTATAAACCCGTGGAGGAGCTAAGAATACCACATTTTTGTGTTCTTTAGCTGTAATCTACAACCACCTCTACCATTTTCCATTCAGCTTCTCAGCTACCGTGCTGATGCACATCCACTGTTTCCATTCTGCTCCGCATTCTCTCTTTAATGCAAATAATAAACACTGCTAGTGTTGAGTGGCCAAATAAATGATTTTGGTGTGTTTTCTTTTGCTATAATTATCAGAAACCATACAACTTACCGTTTTTGATACCGTCAGTTTCAGCCATGTTGTAAATCGTGTCTTCACTGGACCAGTTGTGGACGGCTTTGAGAGAAGAATCTAGATAAGAGAGCGAATGAAATGCATTAAAAAATTATATAGACATATTGTCTTGATTGCATTTTCTTAATTGCAGAAAAAGCTTTCATCTCCTGAAGAAGAACTCAAAGCTCTTAAGAGAACTGAAGAATTTGGATTCGAGGCAGTGGTAGGTTTTAGAGGCTCTCATGCTCATCTTTAAGTGCTTCATTAGGTTTCAAATGGTATGCAAGCTTTTATCTCTAATTACAAACTCTTTGTGAACAAGGACTAGCTATATTATCTATGCGCAATTGCACTGGAAAATGCTAAACCATGCTTAGATATGATGAAGCAAGGAATGAAACGACCTCGTTAATGTACTGGTAAAGCCGAATTGAAATCAACTGTAAAGCTGTCATTTTTTAGACATTATTGCACCATGCTGATCAGTCAAACCTTTAATTATAGCATGCATTTAGGGAACAAATTCACCTAGCGCAATACCCAGTGTGACTGTAGACAGCTGGCTAAATCCTTTAAGAGCACTATTAGTGAGACATGTCTTAAGGCCACTCTTAGCTACTCCTTTCTTTCAACCCCCCACTAGTCTAATCCTGCCCATCTCTGGCAGAACACAGCTCAGCACTCCTCAAACCACTGCGATCAATAGGCACTCAGAGTGGCTAATTACAGAGGCTTATTAAAGAATACCCCCAGGATCGGCCCAAACTTTCTCCCTGTGCACATACCTGCTCTGTGCATAGCAACCACTGTCTGAGCATGCCAAACATCGCAGTGCAAGGGCATGGTGCTTCCACAGCAACGCTGCTCAAGCGATGGAGAAGAGGACTGCAGAGATAAAATGTTTATTCATTTTACCTGAGTCACCCTTCTTTTTTTTTTTATCCATTATATATCTGAATGTGCCCTTTTTTTTGTATTTTTGTTTGCATTTTATTTATTTAATATATTGATAAGGGGTTGGCATGTTTTGGCTTTTGGTCAGCTCTGTAGAAGTAAAATAATGTCTTGTGCTTTTTTCTATATACGTGTTTAATATTCTGTCACTTACTCACATATATAAGAGTATGTGAAGTATATTGAGTATGGGATTTTGTTGAATTAGTTTACTATTGGTAACACTATCCAGACAGATTGGATTATTGGATATTGGATATTCGTTGTAAATAATGATCACCATACAGTATGGTGGTATTATATTACATGTTTGATTCTAAGCCAGTTATTCATGCTAGGGATTTTAAAATGCATTTTCGAAATTATCCAAATTACTCTTGAATAGTTATGAATAACAAAGTCATACTGTCATAGCAATTGTAGTGTCAGGTAATTTTACCGTGTCCATGTGTTTCAGTCGAGAGACGCACAAAATTGCTGTGTTCTATATTGGTGAAGGCCAGGAGGATAAGTGCTCTATATTGTCCAATACTGAGGGCAGCCAAGCGTATGAGGACTTTGTCTCTGGACTTGGATGGGAGGTACAAATCAAACATCTACTCTCTGTCGCTTTTGTTGCATTGATACACACACACACACACACACACACATGCTATAACATGAAGTAATTCCAGTTCTTGAATGAATAGCTTTGTCTTCTCTCTGTCTCAAACCCCCGCAGGTGGACCTGGCTACTCACTGTGGCTTCATGGGAGGTTTGCAGAGGAACGGCAGCACGGGAAACACTGCACCGTACTACGCTACCTCAAACGTGGAGGTCATCTTTCATGTGTCCACTCGTATGCCTTCTGATTCAGATGACTCGATCACTAAAAAGGTACTGCTCATCCTGTCCCTTTGTATTCACTGATATTTAAAGAATATTGTGATTGCATAGTTAAGCTACTTTCATGTAATAGGTTTTGACACAACTAGTCATGTTATATTTTCCTGCATCTATTTACATATATTTTGAAGACTACCTGGTGTATCTAGGGAGCTGTTAGGCTGATAGTAGATTAGTGTCACAAAGCATGTGACGAGCACATGTAAGACGTGACTCTGTCGCTGTGCTGTTGATTACCAGGCTCTGTGTGCTTGCTGTTAGCTGAAGCACTGTAGAGCCGAAGAGAGCAGTAGTCATGTCCTGCCTCAGTAATGGCTCCGACTCTCTCGATTCCTGCATGCGCTGTGACCTGGGCCCCGATCATCCCATTAAGTCATTGTGCCAGGGCCAGGGTCCTGCTAGATGCCCTGCTGTCAAATTCCGCTCGTGTTGGCGGGGTAGCGATCGACAGGCGTTAGCTCGTTAGCACTGGCGAAATGAGCCACCAGGCTCCTGCTTTGCGAATGCCGCCAATCTGATCATGTGCGCACCCACAGAGAGGGGATTCATCAGGAAGATCACACTGACACAGCTCACTGTTAGTGTTTTATTAGTCTGTCTCAGCCACGTTCGATTTTCCCCCAGCACAACGCATGCACTGGAGGCGTGGTCCAAGGGTGTAAGCTCATGGTGGAAGGGTGTGTGCCGTAAGCTGTGTTCGATTCATTTGGGCCCCTTAATTGCTTTGCTCCTTCTCTGGTGGTAACCAGGGGGGCTAGTGTGTGCTGCAAGGGTGTACAGGGAGGGGGTAATAATTCTGCTTTATCAGCCACAGCCAGGAAGGAAGTTACCCTCTAAATTACAAATGTAACTATGTAGTCAGGAGGAGGGGAAGATGGGAGAAGGAGAAAGGAAAAAGAGAGGAATTCCTGAATTCAATTTTGTGCTGGGGGGCAGAGCAGCTGGCTGTGCTAGTAATGTAGTTATTTGAAGGGCTCAGCCATTCAGGGCCACGGCCTGTCAGGAGGCAGACGGTCAGCCTGACACACAAACTCACAAACACACCCACACACACTCTCGTACTCCGATCTCTCTCATACACTCAGCACGTTGGAGAGCAGGAGGAAAACTGCTCTATGTGGGGCATGCGTAGCTCATTTCTGTTTCAGAGTATATTGTGAGTATGTGCAATCCACTCTTCTGCAAATGAGGCTAGGTGAGGGTTAAATGAGGCTAATAACACTGAACATTCATTTAGCAATTCTGTCTTTCTCCACTAGTATTCAGCTCTCAGCCATCCAAATCATGCATTATCACAATGTTGTCTTTAACACCTGGCACATTTCAGTTTAGTTGGAATCTTTAATATGTGTATAGCATGTTTCCTCTCTTTCCCCTGACCTATTTACATGCCATTGATTCTTCTGCTGTCACTGAAATGGATCAGTATGCACTGGCCCAATCATCTTGTTGTGGATTTATTTAATTCTAGCCTATTAGCATAATTAAGGGCTTAGGGGGAAATGTAGTAATTGCATTTTTTTGGTGGAGAGGGCATGTTTTGCTAATGGCTCATTAGGCACCAGTGCATTGGCAGATGTTCGACAGCCTGTCAAAAGATCCTACCTTAGCTTCGAGTTGTTTTCAGTCAATTTTAACAATTTGCATATAGGCTCGTTTATAGTTAAAATAATTTAACCATCAACTCTTTCAACTCATTAAATGTTTTCCTCATATTAGAGCCGGTCCATTCTACTTACATACTCAAAATTGCGAGGGCAGACTGAAAATTCCTCAGTTATAAAAAGAAAGGAACAGTTATTAATTTCTGTTTCATGCTTATATAAACTATACTGCATATGTGAGATTGGACATCAATTTAATTTATTCACTTACCTTTGGTGTTGTAATGGTTGTCTTACCTCTAAGTACAAAAAGGAAAAAATATTTCCTTGAACTGTATTTCCTAGTTTAATATAAAATGAAAATGTTGGCAATTTTGCAGACGGAGCAGTCAATTTAATCTGTAATTGACTCATTATAATCCAATTTCTTAAACTTATTTTTCTCCACATTTGAAAGCATAGTTAGAAGATGCAGGGCCATTTCTGCAAACCTAAAATTAGTGCTTCTTCAAAACAAATTTTCATAATCAAATCTTATTAGAGCGTGTTCACGTTGTCAGCGTCCAGTGGAAATTGAATCATTAGTGTGTTCTTTGAATCAGGCCAAAGTGCTCTTAAAGTAACATCGCATGTGGCTACTGGACGTTTGTGGGTAAATCTAGGTTTTAATAGCCATCGCTTAGATAACATGATATCACTTTTCATCATTAATTATGCTTAAAACAAGTTTCATTTAATCTCTCAGTCAAAGCAAACATGATCATATAGTATTAGTCAGATTAGACGTCCTTGTCAGTATCAGTCACTTGCACATATGCAAATTATTCTTTACAATAACAATCAACAACTATTATTAAATTGTTGTAGCTTTTAAAGACCAGAGAGCATTTTGTTATTGACTGAATTTAAGGGAAAAAAACTTTGTAGATAAAGTGCCCCTAGATGTGAATAACTGTGTGAATGCTTGTGTGCATGTTGCGCTGTGATGGAATGGTGTTCCTGTCAGGATACCTTCCCACTTCATATATAGGCTCCACCACGAACCTGACCAGGATAAAGCGGGTACTACTGATGAGTTGGCAGTTAGCCTTAGACGTGAGTCAAGGGCTGTTATATCGTCCAACGCAAGGGGCACTGGCTTATTTCACACTCTGTCAAAAGACATTTTTGTGCACATGTGTCTGACACAGATTTGTTTGGAGATCTGACACTGTCTATTAAGAGATCAGGACTTGTTTTAGAGGACCAGGTAGTGGTAGACGTTGGAGATTTACTAGTATAAATGAAAACAATGAAATGAAATTTAAAAAAAGGGAGGACATTTTTTAAACATCACACTTAGTCCCCTATTTGAGGGAAAACTCTTCTATCTTCTACCAGCAAGTGAGAACCAAAGAACATGTTTTTTTGTTTGACCCACTTGTGATTACATCACAGTTTCCAGCAGCTAGTAATGCAAAAAAAAAAAAAATTATAAATAAACACCTACGGGAGATTTTGGACCAACATGTTAGACAGCAATCTCCCCTACCACCATCATAGAAACACCTATTGATGGAATATGTTTTGGTGTCCAACCCTTCAGTACAGTTCCACTGACTTGTAGAATCTATGGCAAGGCACGTTGATGCTGTTCTGGCGACCTAGGTGTCTATCAGTTTGTTTTTATATATCCGTCTCAATGTCTGTATGCTCATGTATCTAGCTTCGTCATCTGGGAAACGATGAAGTACACATTGTGTGGTCAGAGCACACGCGGGACTACCGGCGGGGCATCATCCCTACTGACTTTGGAGATGTACTGATCATCATCTACCCCATGAAGAACCAAATGTTCTTTATTCAGATCCTGAAGAAGCCACAGGTATGCTCACTGTTTATGTCCACATGCTGCATTTTTCATGGATGATAAAACATTGATAAAATGTTCATAACATGGTAGAGCATGTGGAATTTGCCTGTTATATCAAAACATTTAAAGCGTTATGGTTCTATTTTCCTTGACTCAGTGATCTTTGGTTGCTTGACTCGATGGTCTGTTAGTCTGCCTCCACTGCATGCCTTAGTCAACTGAAGCCCCCCTCCCATACCTGAGACCATTACTGCACTGTCGGCTTGCCGCTCTCTCATCATTGCCAGACTAGCTTTCATCTTCACCATTCACTCATACTGCACACACGCTCACACACACGCTCACACACGCTCACACACACGCGCACACACACATACACACACATCTGTTGCTCTTGCTTGGATGTCAGACAGGTCAAAAGCTTCATGAGTGACCAAAGCAGGGCCACTGGTAATTTCTCTACAAGCCTAATTGTATTACACAGTAGCACATTTGCGGAGCATTTAGATAGCAAATATACAATTGCTGTCAAATTCACATACATTTTGGATCGAAACAATTTTAAGCAATGATGAAAGCCAGTATAAAAAAAAACAAAAAACAATACACAGTAAATTATCCTGCACCTCCATACTGGTAAAAGCATCCATAAAAGCACAGAAGGTAGAGCCGTACTTGAAGAAATTCCCTTGGCTGCATCAGTGCCAAGACAAATAACTCAATGCTGTGTTCAATGAGTACAAGCCTTGAGAGGGAAGTGCAGCATACCATATTGACTGGCGTCATTTTGGTCTGTCATGCTTATTGATTTTCTTTGGCGATGTGGATGTGTAATTGTCATAGAGCGAAAATAGAGTGATCATTATCTCAGCGAAGCCGACATGTGATAATATGCATTGTTTTAGGGGTTCATACTCATCACTCGATTCTGGTAGTGATTTTTATTTTATTTAATTTATTTTTTTAAAGACATCTGTCTTTGAAGAAGCATCTCTCAGTGACTGATGTCTTTTAATCAGACTGTTTCCTCCTGTCTCAGGTCCCTTTCTTTGGCCCTCTGTTTGATGGAGCAATAGTTACAGGGACGCTGCTGCCGAGTCTCGTACGGTCCACATGCATCAACGCCAGCAGGGCAGTGAAGTCTCGACTGACGCTCTACCAGAGCTTGTATCTTTTCAGCAATTCTTCTTCACATTTCAGAATTCATTTAAACACAATCAGGAAAAATAAGAAAGTTACTAAGATAGGATCTGGAAAAAAAAAATATTTATATATAGGAAGCCTATATCCCAGTTTTTCATGGTTAATATTGCCATTTCACATTCATATTTGTAACAGTTTTATATGTATATATAGATTCCTAGTTTAACAGAGATTAAGCAGAAAAAACTGGCATACATGTAAAGCGGGCTTCAACCTTCTCCTAAATCCCTTTCTCATTCAGTGCATGCACCCATAGTTCTCTGTCTCAGGTCTCTTGAAAAGGGGAATGAGAGGGCAAAAAGATGGTCACTTTTCACAGCTTTGAACAAAGGCTTGATCTGTTCTAATGAATAATTAAACTGTCTGACTCATGCTCATTGCAGGAACAGCTGCTGTACAGTACCTTTTTCACATACATGGACACATCCACTTAGACCTTCATTTTTTCTCTCCTTATCTCTGTCTGCCTCTTTTGCTCTTACCCCTTTCAGTATTTCTGCCTCTTCGTCATACTTCCTTTTATTTCCTTTCTCTTGCCTTATGTCTCTTTCTCCTCTGCTGTTCGGAACAATAGCCTTGGCTCTGTCGCTGAAAGGCGACTGTATTCGTGCAGAGATGAAATCTCCTCTGGAGTTTCCTCATCTAACAATGGTCGGGGTCCGTGCAATCTACCGTCTTGTTGTGCGACAGTGCTCCAAGGTAATTAGCTGAATATTTCTTCAAAGGGAGCGGCTGTGCTCGGGGTTCAGGCTGATAAAAGCAGGTCCTGCTCTGGAGGGGCCTCCAGCAGCCCACCTCTCTGCTACACCATCACTCACCTCTAATTGGATGGGCTGTGGAGAAATGGCCACCAGCACTTGGCCAGGTGCACCGCAGTCCACCTTCTTGCCCTAAACTGCCCCATGCCATGTTTGTGCATTTGTGTAGGTGCGTGTGCTCTTGCTCATGCGTATATCTTTGCCACACCTTGTGCAGTGGTGCTGTTCTCAGGTTGCTGCAGCCAAAGGAGTAGTATTATTCCTGAGGACCTGGTGGGAACTCTTTGGACAGAGAAGCCTCTCTCCTGCTGACACTGTATTACACAGACTTTTCAAATGACACATAATGTGTCATCTATTATTGATTTCAGCTCTACTGAAAAAAAGAAAAAGCCGCTGTGAGTTTGAAGTCTGGCGTGCCAAATCCCTTTTTTCAAGTGGGAGTGGACAGGGCTTGTAATCTTTAAATTCATCGCACAGATGTCCAGAAGAAAGATGTTCAAGAAATATATATATATATATATATATTTTTAAGTATTGCTAATCACAAGTCTTTTAAAGTAGTTAAGGGTCTTTTGAGATACTGAATGCATATTAATATGCTGAATTTAATGCATATAAATGCCATACATGCATGACAAGGGTTTACTAAGGTCAGTTCTGGATTCATTTATTCTTTATGGAAATTTGTTTACTGGCTTTATG
The DNA here is from genome assembly GCF_023375685.1 of Ictalurus furcatus. Taxonomy (NCBI): domain Eukaryota; kingdom Metazoa; phylum Chordata; class Actinopteri; order Siluriformes; family Ictaluridae; genus Ictalurus; species Ictalurus furcatus. The sequence continues at coordinate 16,102,279 of NC_071263.1, forward strand.
ATTTGTTGAATATTGAGGACGCTCTCTGAGGACCGTCTCTCTGTCATAATGTCAGTCAGCAGAAGTGATTACCATGCAACTTGGAGCAGTGGTCAGATGGGGATGACTGAGATTCACTGACCTAGTCAGGCTGCCTCACTAGCTTCCCTGCTGACCGGAATCGATGGAGTTAGCATGTTTCCTGACTTCTTTCTCTCTCCTTTGCTCCCTCCCTGCTCCGGCCCTTTCTTCCTTTTTTCTTCAGTCAGATCCAGCTCCAGGCACCAATCAATAGCTATAATCTGTTCCTACCCATCGCCAGTCATGCAAGCTTCAGCTTTTAGCACTCATCACAAGGTGGACGAGAGGGAGGGAGGGCTATTACCAAATAGTAGTACCTTTCCTTGATGCTTTCTTCATCGCTCCTCTCACATTAATCAGTTTTAATGAGCTTCATTACACAGTAGGTCTAGGATTTCACCTTCTAAGTAGGTATTTTATGATACATTAATGAAAAACAAGCGTTCCAGGCTCTAAAAATAAGTACTTAGTTTGAATCAGGAATTCTATAGGAAAATCTAATTCTATTATATTCTATTGGCTGTCAGAAATATCTCTTGCCCGGGGGTTAAGTAAATGTTTAAATCTTTATCTACCATGTCAAATGTACTACTGTATATTGTGTGAAGTTTGGTTTTAGTGCCTATAGATAGGGTGTCTAAGGCAGGCCTGTGTGGGTTAAGAGTCCAGTGCCCCCACCCAATCACAGTGTGGTGACTCTAATCCTATTTCCACTCCAGTACACTGGCTTCTCTCCCCCTCCTGCCTTCCTCCCTGCTCCTCCCAACTCACCAGCTGTTCCCAGAGGCTCTTTACAATATCAAATGTGTTCTGATTCCCCATACCCCACCTCAGCTCCCTCCAATCCCCCTTCCCACTTTTTCTCCCACTCTTTCTTTTCCATTTAGCCTCAAAAAACCTTAGTGCAAGCTCATATACTCTGCCCCCGCTCCTCTGCCAACAAGAGGGTCTGTGCATTCGGTTTTAGGTTGATGACCTCTCAAACCCACACACACACATACACACACAGATGCATACTCTTAGGAAGTGGGTGGCTCTAGTCCACAGGCCTGTCATGCCCAGCCCTGACTAGAGTCTCACTCAGTCCCGTATGGCATATGGCGTATAGCTGCTGCTTCATATGAAATGCACAAGTATTCTCCCCTCCCTCTCTTCTCTCTTGCACTTCTCTAATGCTGAATGACTCATAGCATTATTGCTTTCTCTGTCTCTCTCATTCTGTCTCTCTCTCTCTCTCTCTCTCTCTCTCTCTCTCTCTCTGTGTGTTCCCTTCTAACTCTCCTTCTGCTCATGGTGCCTGGAACAAAGACATCTCCCTCTCTCTCTCTCTCTCTCTCTCTCTCTCTCTCTCTCTCTCTCTCTCTCTCTCTCACTCACTCACTCACTCACTCACACACACACACACACACACACACACACACACACACACATGCTCACATGCACACACACACACACACACACACACACACACACACATACATGCGTACACATACAAATCCCCCTGGGGTGGTGTTTTCTTTTGGGTAACACCAGCTTAAACACAGGTAGAGAACAAGTTTGTAAACAACTAAGTGACTGGCAGGTGGCAATGGATACAATGGATGTGTGTGTTTGTGTGTGTGTGGTTTTTGTACAACTCGTCAGCTTTGAATGATCTTTTATCCAGTACTGGCTTTCATCGCCACTCATTAGAACGAATTAGCAGTATAATGCATTTGTAGTGATCCGTTACAAGTCTATCTGCATGCTCAAAAGATCCCTAAAGATTCTTCCTATAAACTGTGGGACAGGGTCTTGCTCTGTGTCTTTAAATATCGGCCCCTACCGCCCCTCCCTCAAAAGTAGTGAACTCCGTTAGGCGTTTGTGCCTGACAGCTGTCTGTGTTCTGGCAGTGTCGTGAAGGGGGTGGTGTGACTAGATCTGGGTGAGATCCTCCAGTATGGGGAATTCTGTGGACATGCAGGGGTAGAGTTACCTTGAACTCACTCCATTATTACTGCTCCCTCAGGAGTAACACACAGGCGAGCTGGGAAAACGTTACTTAATCACCTCTTAAGCATGAAGGACGAGTCTGTTCATTCACACTTGCCTCAGTTTGAGTGTTGCCCTGTGTGTACATCTGAAAGGGTTATTATTATTATTATTATTATTCATTTTAGGAATTTTTTAAAAATCTCTATGTAAAAAGAGAATAACAAACTACAGTTTCTAATAATAAGCCTGTACTCTGCGAAAATAACAGCACTATCCATCTGTGGTTAAAATAATAAATCCCAATCAATCATTTAAAAAGTGCACGAACTTCATGCTTGTTTTTGGCCGAGTGAGCTAGGTGACCGTTTAGGAGCCACGTTAATTGTGATTGATGGCAAAGCAGGCGAGGGGGAGTGTTAAAACTACTTGTCTTCTCAGAGTAATTAGCATCCAGCTAGCCGTTCCATCTGTCTGGCCAAGCCTTCTTTAATTAATGAACTTTCTTTCTCCTCCCTTGCCAGATTGCTAACACAGGGACATAGCTGTTAGTCCTCTCAGGTTATCCAAATGGAAGTGGCTTTGTGGCCTTTTTCCCATAAATACAGTGGAGTTGTCATTGATTAGTTCTGTTTGGGATTTCTCAGTCTGTCTGACGTACTTCATGTGCCGCTGCTGAAACACCTTGATAATGAGCATGTTCAGGCAAGCTGCAGTATTTTTCTGTAGGAGTATTTGAAAGTGTGAGAGGATGTTTGAGTGAGTATGATTGCAGCTGTGAGAGTATGACTGGCACTGTGGCTTCGGTTTGTTCTGTTTTGTTTCTTGCTCATCAGGATGAAATATCTCGAAGCACCAGCACTATTCTCTGTGATATTCACTCCCAGATGCTTCCTTAGAAACCTCTAGTGTCTCCAGGCGTATGTGTGTGCGTTCTCCTGTTCTCTCTGATTTTTCCTCTTGTTAATCGGCCCGGTCATTCACGACTGGCCGTGTTTAAGCACATTTCCTATTCTGTGGATTCCTTTGTCTAAGGCTTGTGCTGATAAGAATCCTGCCTCTAGGGCTCTTGTGATATTGAAATTCTCCAATGCTGAGAAAGAGCCTTCAATCATTCATTATCAGTACCACACTGATTACTATTCAGTCTCCTCAGTTCCAGGCAGACGTCTGTGCTCTGTCCCACCAGGCTGGGCCTGAATAGAGCACAGCACTGCTCGCTTATCCTCGCTTATCCTACACATATCCAATTCTTCCACTAAATGTCACAAAAATGTCACCTGCCATGTAACCCACCGGCATTATGCTTCGTTTTCTTTTCTTTTCTTTTCATTTAATCATCATTTTTCTTTTCTGTTACAACCTGGAAGATGGCTGCAAATATTTTGAAGATGTGATTAAATTCTACCCATTTTGTATAATAAATGCTCATTATTTTTCTAGTGTAATTATTTTTATTTAACTAAACTTTTATTCAGTATTATGCAACATTGCAGTGTTATGTAATTAGACAGGCACGGAAGTAACATTTATAGACTAATGCACACGTTGGATTTTCTCATCTGGATCTTCTCATAAGTCTCATTTGGACTAGCAGATTATTCGATTGCAAACACCGGTCTTTCAGGGCTGTTTGTTTAAAGACTGTGGCTCTCTCTGTTTCTCATTACTGACAATCTTAAAAGAGGGCGGTTTAGTTGATTATTTATAAGTCTGTGTTAATACCACTTTAAATAGTTCAAAGGCAGCGAGGGCTCCTCCACACGCTGGACTTAATTGTATTATGCTAAAGGATGTCCTTATGTTCGCCATTTGCATCTTTGTACAAAATGGAGTCCTCTACATTGAAAGATAAACAGAACAACAGCCGAAAACAAGAGCACAACATAAAAGTGTGCATAACGCTTTTGTCCAGCCCTTCTCTAGACCTTTGATGTGGAAATGAAGTTTCTTTACATTCTGAAGGAGAAGACTGCAGTTGGTTGCTTGTGAGTGTCAGCGGAGGGCTAGGCTGCAATGCATCATTGATTCTCTTTGAGTTTTGTTGTGTTTCTGATGAGTTCACTACACACTGGGGTGTGAAGGTATGAAGAGAAACATGGCCTGTGTTATGGCCGTACTCATGCCATAGTGTATGTGTGAAAATAATTGGGTACTACATTATTCATATTTCTTTAGGATTATTTACAAAGCGTTCCCCATCTGTCACATACATCAATAGAAGCGTCTTCCAACTTTTTGTAAATACTTGGTTGCCAGTAGTAAAGGCTTTCTTCCATTTCTTTCATTGGACTGCATAGCGTGCAATTTGTTTCTGAAATAAAAGCACTTAGCATCTCATTTCAGTGTGCACATCTTTGCAGCAAACAGTGCATATAGCCCCTAATTAGTATTGAGAGACCCTACAAATCTATAGCTATTGTTATTCAGATTGTGTTATTCATGCTCAGTGCACAGAGCCCCGAGCTGAGGATGACCATAGGCTTTATAAGAATCTTCAGCATATAAAGCAATCACCCCCTCTTATTTTTGTCTCCGATCTCAAAAACTCTTCGTCCCTCCAGCACAGGCATCGAGTCTTTCCTCTTCCTCTAACTGTGTTCAACCTCACGTATCCTCTGTTGGCTTTGTCTCCTTGTGAAAAGCCCTGTTATGCTGAGGGCTCCAAACAATGATGACAAACAGGTTTAATGAAATAACCAGCTAAAACTTCTATGGAAAAAGGCATATCCACTGTAACCAGTGGCATTATGTTGCACAGTACTGTCTAAAAGAAGTTTTTTTTTTTGTTGTTGTTGTTGTTTTTTTGTAGCTCAGGGGTAGAGTGCTACAAGTCTGTAGCGCTTCATACGGTCTGTCCTGAGTTGTGTTGAATTTAGGTTTTGTTCAAAATGTTGTATTCTGTTGACAAGTGAAGCAGCATTCTCAAATTATCAGCTGTCTTTTTACAAGCAGTTGTAAAAGTTCATTGTCTGGTTGGCCCATTTAAGACCTCATCCATGGCGTCTACGGCTAACTAAATGAGCTCCATGCAGGCATACTTGTTCTGAGCAGGCTCTTGATTAACCCTGGAGTGACTGGCTAATGTCATTGAAGGACGACCACCTGGTGGGGGGGGGGGGGGGCTGTACAGTCAGCTGCCGCTGAAAGCCGCTGAATGCCTTGGACCAGGTGCCAGCTTCCACCATCTAGCTAATTGTTGCCGTGTAATAGTGCGCTTGATTGCACAGAATGCCTCAAGGCGAGGATTAAGGAAGAAAAGAAGATGAAGGGGAAGAAAAGCTGTTGCCAAACCAGAAGTCTGTTTTCTGGCTTTCTTTTTTCTTCCTCTCTCGTGTAATGTATTCTTGTCTTTTACTTTATTCTAATCTGTTCAGGTAGGACTGACCCTCTCTGTTTTGACACTAAGCCAAATCCTTTCATCCACAAGATGGAGGATTAATGGATTGTCATCCATCTTGGTTTTAATTTTTGGAGGCTTCATTCATGTATTTCCGTCTGGATTCTAGATCCCAGGTTTTGCCTGTGTACCAGCTGTACTGTGAATATGAGAGGAGCTGTCCACAGCACCATAACCCAGGTCATACTGTAGCTTTCACTTTCCTAGCACAGATCCAAGTCGATTGGTAGTCCTCTTTTTCAGCAGGTAACATCACAAAGTCCCTGTCAGCCTGAATCCTTTGAGATATTCATGTTTAGCAAATTATTAAATATTCAGTGTGTGCAATGGCTCATGAATTAATCTCATTGTTTTAATGAAGAGTGATGAGAATGATGAAGCTTTTCATCCTGAGGATCCCTGTGTCAGATATAAAAGAGCTTTTCAGAGATCCACACTGCCCGCCCATGACTTGAGGCGCGTCCGCACTAATGCATCCATCTTGTTATAACTTCCCCATAATGCATTGGTTACTGTTGATTGCCTTTTATAATATCAGCTAGTTTACTTAATTATTTTTCCATTGTGTTCCACATCTAAGGGCCCTGCTTTGTAAGTGCAGGGCTCTTATAAATGAGTGGTGAGGCTGTTCGGTAGCTCATCTAAATGCAGAGGAAACCAAGTGGATATTACAAGCAAATCTTGTACAACTAATGTAAAGGTCAGTGTAGGAGCGGGGGATCTGACAAAAATTATCATATCATGGTGCTTGAAGGCATTTAAGGCAACCAGCAAAACACTGGTGTTGCATTAAAATAAAACCTCAGATTAATAATACTTTTATTTAATGTGTACAAGAATTTGACATGGTAAACACCACAAAACGCTGAAAAATGGCAATATAAACAATCTATACAAAGAGAACATTTTACAATTTTATAGATTCAGTGCAAATTTAAAAATTGTACCATCCATGTTTAATTGTCATTAAAAAAAGACAGAAAAAAACTATAGTGACTTATTTTCATCACAATACCAATACTATTTTAGTGCCACAATGAATAAATAGAATAGGTCTTCAGTAAGACATCATGTAAATTGTTTTCTTTTATGACAAATGGAAAGTTTTATTATTGAATAGTTTTTGTTTTGGATCTTTCGTTCCATGTTACTTTACTGATGAGCCAAAATTACTAAAAGATGTATGTTCCGAATTTTTGAGTAACCTGGATTTGTGCATCTCTGAGGAATAAAGAGTGCTTAGTCACTCCATACATTTCCTTGATCATCCACTCCCCAGTGATGTAGTATATGAGTGCTCTCCGTGTCCCTTCGGTTGCACTATTAGAACGGTGCAACCTGTTGACCTTTTCCATTCTCACTCCATTCTGACAGGCCCTCTTCCTTGCTCCCCAGATCGGATCAATAGTTACTGTGCTATTAGGAGAGCTAATGTTACGTGTTCAACTCTCGACGTGGCAGACATTTGATTTAGCAAGCTTATAAATCTGTGTTCATGCCAGCCGAGTCTGTCGGGTCTTTGTGGGAATCTGCACTTGCAGTGATGTCATGCTCATAATTCCATTTCTTTGCGTCTGGTTCTCAGATGGATGCTGGTGAGGTGAGATGTAAAGGACGTCCCCCTGGAGGTTCAATTAACCTGTCCTTACCCTCACCCCTCCCCTGCACTTTCAGCCCCTCAGCTCTGGGCTTAATTAGGGTAGGTGTGTAAAGACACACACTCGTCGATACAAATACATTTTTTTGTTTGTTTGCCTGGGGGTTTTTTTTGGAGCCAGCATTACTGGCTATACGACGTCTATGAGGAAACTGTAGTATTATCTCTAATGTTGTGTATGTTCTCTATATTTCCATCTATATTTTTTGTTCATTCCTTTATTCTTTTTCTCCCCCTTCTTTTTTCTGTCATTCTGTCTCTATGTCTCTCCGTCCAACCTATAATCACCTCACACCTCCTCTTGTTTTTTTTCCACTGGGACAAACTTCACGCTTCAGTCCAATGGCGTGACAACAGGTACCCTTGCAGCAGTGGCCCAGAAATTCACCAATCAACACCTGCTGTCCCATGGGCTCATGTAGCTGACAGAAAACGGCATATAGTCCAACACTTGGGACATAATACCTCTCTCTTCCACTCTTCCTCCTTCTTATGTCTTGCCTAAGAATTTTCTTTCTATTTTTTTTTTATTGTTTCACCCTTCTTAACTACGTAGGGTTTTTCCCCTGTAAAATGCTTTGAAGTGAATTATGTGTGATAGACGAACTAATTCATGATTCAGAGCAGAAGACTGTTTTAGTTGCATTTTTAGTAATAGAGCAGAAGAGATTTATTTTTCCAATCATGTATGTTTATGTATATACAGTTGCAGTCAAAATTATTGAACCCCAATTGCAAATCATGTTTGTCACAATGTACAAACTTTCAGCTCTTTGCAGTGAACAAATCGAACAAAAGCAATTGAAATAGTTCAATGTGACTAATGCTTCAAGTGGTTTCCCTGAAAATGCAACTTATAATGATTTCTCCAGTCTGAAAATTATTCAATCCCCTGAATTGAATCCCTCACAGCAGCACAAATATGCAAAACATGTGTTGTCTCAAGCACACCTGATGCAACTAATCAAGGGCAGCAAACCCAAATAAAAATCGTCCAGTGGAAACCCTAATTCAGTTAAAGCTGAAAATATGTTGCTTCATGGCTTAATTGAGGTGACACCTGTGAATTCGTGAACCTCGGGTTTGTTAGCCTATAGATAACAAGAGGGCGGACTGTGATCAGAAGAAGAATAGGGGTGTTTATCATTTATGCTGTTAGCTTGAAGCCATCTTGTCCACCGACACAATAGAGTTTTTGTAGTAAAATAAATTTTTGTTCTGCCTACTAGGATTTTCTTGTTAGCAATAGTGGCACCTCTCATATTGTTGCTGTTAGATTCTGAAGGGTTCGTTGTACCTATGTAGCTGGAGAGTGCAATAAGAGTGCCCATTCTTTTGCAGCTACTTGTTGTCCTTCAAGTTTTAAGAGTAGTTAAGATGTAATGACTGTTTAAAGGATTGCACCTGAAATCCCAAATTTTAGAAACAGAATATAAACATTAAGCTAGTCTAGACAGTGTTTCAAAACCGCCTGCAAGCCCCCCCCCCCAACTGGCCAATTATCCTCTTCCTTGGCCGGACAGCAAGGTCATTGTGATTGGCTGAGGTTAATGGCTGGTGCTTGGCTAGAGTGGAGGTCGAGCATGCGTGGCCACTCTCTACTTCTTCAACTTGTCACTCTTCACACAAGAGCCCATTTAGTCACCACCAGAGAGAAGGAAACGGATATGTGGTGTTAACCTTGGCTTTGCTCATGATAATGACTTTAGTAAAGTGAGGGATTTTCCTTGTCTTTATTTACTCAATAACTGCCTAATGTAGTATTAAAATGATTATCACACTGATGTGTCACAAATAAATCATCCCAGTTAAAACATCTTTACATCATTTACCTAATAGATAAAGTATATTTTGTACAGTGCCCTCCACTAATATTGGCACCCTTAGTGAATATGAGCAAAGAAGGCTGTGAAAAATTCTCTCTATTGTTAAACCTTTTGTTTTTTAAAGTGCACTTATTATGCTTTTTAAACGTGCCTAATTTTGTTTTAGAGGTCTCATGCAATAGGTTTACATGCATCCACGGTCAAAAGCACTTTAATTTTCTCATCATTTACATTGCAGCATTACCTCTCTTTCTCAGAGTCACAAACGACTCATTCAAGGATCCGTTCACTCTAAACTCCTCCTTTAAGAGAGTCTGCTCTGATTGGTCAGATGTCCCAGTCTGTTGTGATTGGTCTATCACTTACAGCTCATGTCAGAAAGGAAACTGCCACTGCCATATCTGAATTTCAGCTCAGTAATAATGTCGGATTTACCTTATCTATTTGAGCCCAAGTCCGATACTGATACATCGGAAGATCCACCTGAACCACCATCGCAAGCACGACGAGAACAGGTTGTTTCTCAGTGGTGAGTTTATATGTAGTTTGGCAATAACTTGAGTTAGCCGGTTAGCAGAGGCTAACAGCTGAGCACTGGCTGGACACGTATACAACACACAACTATGCATTTGGAACACTCTGTAGAAAATATATACATAAATAATGAATCATACTTACAGTTTATGATCCAGAGGTGGAAGATGGTCCAAATAAAGTGGGTACAGCCCCATCTTTAATGAATAATCGTTTTGCAAATCCCGTGTTGACTTCAGCCAGATTTGAGAAGCAGTTCTCGGTGAAATGACGGGAACACAAACGAAGGTCAGAGTTGAACTGCTGTGGTATCATTTTAAAATGAATTCTAACCACTGACATTTTACAACCTCATCCTTTGGGAGTCCATGCAAAGTGGTTTTGCTTCATCAGCGTAGAAAACGTCTTCTAGACATGAACCAAACTCTTTCAACCACAACTGTAGTGTTTGAGGGTGGGTCAAAGTTCATGAGTTTTTTTGTTACCAACCTACGTAGGGTAAATACCCATTTCCACCATCAGGGTAATAATTAAGAAGTTCCAGTCAACTGGAAATATGATGAGTCAACCTGGAACTGGATGTGTGTCTGTATTGTCTCAACGCACTGTGAAGAGGATGGTTCGAGTGGCCAAAAAAATCTCCAAGGATCACAGCTGGAGAATAGCAGAAGTTAGTTGTGTCTTGGGGTCAGAAAGTCTCTAAAACTACAAGCCAAAGTCACCTACATCACCACAAGTTATTTGGAAGGGTTTCAGGAAACTCTCATCCAAATTTCATATGGGATCAGGTTCTATGGTCAGATGAAACCAATATAGAGCTTTTTGACAATAAACACCAGAGGTGGTTTTGGTGAACACAGAGAGGTAGCCATATGGAAAAGTACATCATGCCCACGGTTAAATATGGTGGTGGCTCTTTAATGTTTTGGGTTGTTTTTATTTTGTTAGGATACATGGCATCATGGGCTCAACCTGACTGCCTATGCCAGAAAGCTTAAAATGGGCCGTGGTTGGATCTTGCAGCAGGACAATGATCCAAAACATACATCAAACTCAACAAAAAAAGGGTTTACTGACCACAAAATCAAGATCCTGCCGTGGCCATCTCAGTCCCCAGACTTGAAACCCAGAGAAAACCTGTGGGGTGAACTGAAGAGGAGAATTCACGTGGACCTCGAAATTGGAAGGATCTGGAGAGATTCTGTATGGAGGAATGGCCTCAGATCCCTTGCCATGTATTCTCTAACCTCATCAGGCATTAAAGGAGAAGACTCAGAGTTGTTATCTTGGCAAAGGGAGGTAGTACAAAGTATTTACTAAAACGGTGCCAATAATTGTTTAACAAAGATATATTTTTGTAGAAACCTGTTTTATTTGCAATTGTTTGATATCCATGAGAGCAGAGTGCTGTTTTGTTTTGTTTTTTTAACAAAAGGTTAAATAGTAAAGACAACTTTTCACAGCCTTCTTTGCTCATATTTACCAAGGGTGCCATTATTAGTGGAGGGCATTGTATATAAGGGTTTGTCCAGGCTGTCAACAGTTTCACCTCATACCGCGTCAGAAGCACTTTGCTTGCATAGCTGATGAAGGACTTTTCTACATTTCTACACTACAGTATCCAAATATTAATGTAGAACATTCAAAGTTAAGTTTAATTGTGGTTAATTGGTTAGTTGGGTAGCAGGTAACTTGTATATGACTGTAGCTAGTTTTGGATAGTTTGTCAAATTACTTAATTATATAAATATGTGTATTCACATGGCACCACCTTTCCCGATTAAACTGGTGCATTAACAGAAGATATTTAATATTGAACCTGTTTGGTACTTATGCTTTCTGACACAATAATAATATTTGCAGAATAATATTATAATGTTCAGTCCTTACTCAGATTTTCCTGTGAAGTTTTCAGCTCCCACCTTTAATAAGCTCCTTGTTAAATGAATGTGAAGAGAGAATGCTGAAGTGATGGTTTTCACACTTTTAATCTCCTCACTCAAATTAGTTCCCCAAAGTAACATAATAAAATAGTTTTTAAAAGTTTAAGGTTTTAATTAGGAATTAGACTTTAGGTTGTTTAAATCTGTTATCAGTCCAGCTCCTCCTAAATAGCTGAAATGTTTGAATAGATCATGGAAAATCCTACATTTAACCAACTATTTCACAGGATGCTGATCTCGATCGTAATTGAATGGGATGCTGTATTCTTCAGCTAGGCTATACATTTAATTCTCTGTTTTCTGTTGTATTGGTGGTCATAACCTTTATTATGCATACGTCTTAATGGCAGATTTATGTGCAGTGTCTAGCTGGCGTTGTGACCCTGTGTCGATGAGGTTGTACCCAGGCCCTGGTCTCCAGTGTGGCGAGTTCTATTGTTGACAGGGGACCAAAGAGGAGGAGTATGAGGGTGGGGTGGCCTCTGAAGTCCCAGGAGGTGCTGGGGCCTGAGTGGACTGCTAATGAGAGGCCATCTGAGTCCCCATGCACCTTGAACATGGCCACCACTGCCACCTGACCTTGGCTTTGATCCACCAAACTGATTGACCTCTCAATTCCCCACTGACCTCCCCTAACCATCTGGACAACACTATGTGCTCTCATTCTCAGACCTGTGTACTCGTCATGCTTTCTCACACACAAATGCACACCAAAACAACATCAGTAAATGGCTTTACACATCAGAAATCATCCTTGCCATTCTCTTCCTATTACATTTATTCTAATATTTCTAACATCAGGTTTTTGCTGTGTTGTCTATAGTTTGCTGCTTCCATGTCCTTCCTTAGCAGACTAATTTAACCAGAGGTTTTTGTTTATGTCCATCTCTGATTGCGGGATGAGTCAGAGTCATTCCCCAGGCTTCTGCTTTATCTGACTCTTAATGCCCTGCTTTGTCACCCAGTGCACCATAGGGTGGCAAAGGAGCCACCAAGAGTAGGAAAAGAGCATTATCTGTTAAAGCCCTTCTGTAAAATGCTTAGAGGATGTTTTTCTCCTTTAAGTGGATTTAACCTGTCTGTTTCTCTTTCTTCGCTACAACAGTGCCATTGTGTTCCCTTTCTGTCTTTCTTCCTTCCCCCTCATTTCCCATCTCCCCACAGGATGACCTGTGCGCCAGTGAGGTCATCACATTATTTTACGTGGCAGGGTGGTTTTAAGTCTGTGCTCCTGTCGCCGTGATTTTTTTTTATTTATTTTATTTTTCTCATTTTTAGCCTTTAGAACATTTCATATTTTCATACAGTGTACACAGAGAGACTGGAGCAATGAATGCTTTTGGAAATTCCCTGCTCACACATTGCTTAGTTACCAACTGAATGTGTTTTTCCATCCCAGGTGTTTAAAGGATGACTTGGATTACAGTTCACTGGAAAATTCCAAACCTTCTGTGATGTTAAGTCATGCAGGATCTATATTAACCATTAGTGGTATGCAAAACTGAAAAAAAAAAAAAGCTTCCATTTTAGGTATGCTTTAATTTTTATTTAGGTTTAGTTAGCTGGTCTTCATACTGTATTTTGTTTGGATGCTGACAGATGCTGCTACTGTTCAAGGTTTAGAGTTAGCCTCCCACACAGATAGCATCAGATCAGGTTTGCTGATGGTTGCTCTCTAGCCCACATCAGTCTTCCACTTTATTGAATTAATGCACATAGGCAACATTCAACCCTGCGTAACACATGTATTGAACAGAATAGGCTGTACCCAGTACACAACAATTAGAGTGATTGAGTGTCTAGGTGGGAGAGAGGGAAGATGAGATAGAATGATGCAAAAATTCCAAGCCCATGACCAGTGGTTACAGAATGGTTGTGTTAACGTACCACCAAAGATAGGTTCCTAATAAATTATCTGTAACCAGTCTTACCTGTTAGCGTCTGAGTTTGTTTGGTGTACATGATTGTTATTGATTTGTGTCTCTCTTTTGCGTCCTCTGTCTCTCTTCCTGTGTCTCTTCATCTCTGAAATGCGGGGGAGTACACAGGAAGCAGAGTGCAGGCTGGAGGCTGTGGCCAGCGGTGGTTCAGCCTCGAGTCAATATTTGTTTTAGGAATCTCAATAGCAGAGGCACACTTGTGTCATCTGTGTAGCCCATAATGGAGCGCCATATGGCTGTGTTGACCTAGTGAGATCAGGGTTATTATCCCTCACCCTTATTCCTGTTCTCATATCACATTTTCTTTTTCCAAGTATTTCTTTCACTGTTTATTTATTTTTTGCTCACACAGATGTTTTGTCATTTCGCTTAATTCTCTGTATACCTATTTGAGCCTAAAATTTACTCAGTCAATATTCTCCCCATTTTGGAGAATGTCTGTTCTTCCTTAATTCCTAGAGGCGACCTCTTACTGTAATATGACCCACGCTGCCATTGTAAGTCTGCAGTCAAAGTCAAGTACACAACTCAACTGTTTTCTTTCTAAGACTCAGCAGTTAATGATCATGCTACTTAGTGTTGTTCAAAGCTAATGTTGTATGTGGTCTTGTCTTCCAGGACTCTGGTGTTTTGTTTTGTTTTTTTAATTATTGCCAATGTCTTCTCTTTCCCACTTTGTGCTGATGGAGGGATGAGGAGAGAAAGAGAGCAGGAGTGGAGCAGATTGCTCTCTCTCTATGTATAGCCCTCAGGCTCAGGTGCTTGTCAGTGCCGGGTTCAGAGGGACCTTTTCAACAATTTGTCATGGCTGCCTAAGCTCCTGCTGCGCCGGCACGTGGCACACACACACACACACACACACACACTCGGTCACACACTCACTCGCATACTCTGAGGGGTGTGTGACAGGCAGCTTGGTCATGATGAAGTGCAGGGGCCTTGGCAACAGTCTAGCTCCTGGCAGCATAAGCAGCTTCCCTAATGAGTTGGGAATGGCATCAGTGGGGTCCTTCAGAAATTCAGCAGGCAGGCGTGTAGACAGCCCGGCCTCCACTCCAGCCCAGTCATTAGAGTAGAGTCATCAGCATTTCTGCTCACAGAGACACACACAAGCACACATGTTGACATGGTATTTTTCATTATATAAGCTTGCTTTTTTCCACACTTATTCATATATTTCAGCTGTGACACATAGAAAAACACATCCTTATAGTGGCACAGTGGCATAAATCACTACTTGACACAATTGTAGTGCAGGTTTGTGTGAAAGCTGAGAGATCATGGAGGAGGAAAGCGCACAGTTCACGTGTAGTAGTCAAGGCCCATCAGAAACCCCTGCTCCGCCATTTATGTGGACTGATAACTACAAATGTAGACATTCGCCTCATATCTGGAATGACTCGTAAGCCAGTGGCTTTGGAAGCATGATTAAATTTCATTAGTAGAATGAATTTATCTTTTTTGTTTTTCACTTAACTTATCTCCTTTTTTCATGATCAGGGCTTACTCATCAAGTCTGGGGCAAAATTGCTAGTGCCATAGTTAACTCATTGAGCAGTACATTATGGCCTTGAGGCTTGTGTTAGTTGCACAGGACCAATCAGACTGCAGTCAAAAAACACTGTACACAGTACACACTTACTACATCTACAGGTGTGCTCATAAATTTACATACCCTTGCAGATTCTGCAAAATAATTTTAAAATAATAATAAGGATCGTAAAAACCTTTTTTTAATTTAGTCCTGCCCTGAATAAGCTATTTCACATAACAGATGTTTACATATAGTCCACAAGACACAATAATAACTCAAATTATGCAAATGAACCAGTTCAAAAGTTTACATACGCTTGATTCTTAATACTGTGTGGTGTTACCTGGATGATCAACGCCTGTTTTTATGTTTTGTGATAGTTGTCATGAGTCCCTTGTTTGTCCTGAACAGTTAAACTGCCCACTGTTCTTCAGAAAAATCCTCCAGGTCCTGTAGTACATTCTTTGGTTTTCCAGCATCTTCTGCATATTTGACCCCATTCCAACAGCGGCTATATGATGTTGAGATCCATCTTTTCACACTGAGGACAACTGAGGGACTCGTACACAACTACTTGTTACAAAAGGTGCAAACATTCACTGATGCTCAAGAAGGCAACACGATACATTAAGAGCCAGGGGGGTGTAAACTTTTGAACAGGATGATCGGTGTTACTTATTATTTTGTCTTCTGGGAAAAAATTTTAATATCTTATGTAACTTCTGAACAGCAGTACTAAATGGGACAAAAAGAGCTTTACACCCCCTGGCTCTTAATCTATCATGTTGCCTTATGTCATGTACATTTTTGAGCACAACTGTAAATCCTTTTTTCCCACCATATCTTTATTTTATTTAAATTTTTTGTTCCACAAGTGGATCATAAGTGCCACTTATTGATTCCAAACTCTGAAGCTCTCCCTTTTGGAAATAAGCATAGGAATGCTGGCAAGAAAGGGAAACATTCCAGATTTCAGGTTTAACCTTATGGACCAAAGAAACAGATAAGGCCTAGAATTAAATGAGAATGGGAGAGCATTAGGGCTGCAACAAATGTTCAATAATTCCAACAAATTTGATAATAAAATAATTTTGAAAACCGTAAAACAATTCAAATTAATGACACTTTTACTAATAGACCTCTAACATCTATAATCTTTCCTCATACCCAGACAGTGTGGTCTGCCTTGCATGGTGCAGAGTCAGTCATATCATTTTCCTCATGGCTCTCAAGTTCTTAATATTTCATTGTTTACATCCTGAAAACATGAGACAAAATCAAGACACCACATGAAGGCACCTGTAGTATGTAACGTTCAGTGTAGTCCTTGTGAACATGAATTACTCGGGTAAAACCTGCATGAATGAAACACCTGAAGAAAAAACACCCTAGTGCAAGTGCCTGTGAGGCGAGTTGTCTATTGTGAAACTTACTATTAGTAAAACTATGTTTAACTGTATTGATCGTGGTAAAGCAGCTAATATGATTTCAGCAGTCACCCCTCATTTACGGTGACATTTCAGTGAGTTTCCTATAGTGCTCTCCTCCACCAGCAGGCTTTGTTAAAATGCTGAACTTGAATGAAAGTAAAATAGACTGCGCTCGAACACCGTCTGGACCAGGCAATGTTTACTGAGACCACAGAGGAAAAGCTCAAAGGAAGGCTATGGTACATATATGAGTCTCGTTCATCATTTATTCCCCTCTTCTGCCTTCCATAATTTATCATTCGTACCACAAAACTACCATCATTACATAATGTAGTTACCTTAATAAGGATGTAAGTACAGTAGCAAATATTCTTTGATAAGCTGAGGAATAAATGTGTGAATTAAAAAGCCAGCTGGTCAGTACAATATAATTAGTTAAACTATAAACTATAATTTTGTCATTAGTTTGCTTTTTTGTTATCTGTGTGTTTTTATATTTTAAGCAGGCATTTTGGTTTTCCTCATATGGCATAGTAATTTGTTACACAGTATACTGTAAATAAGCTCATTGTTTAAACAAGCAGATTAAGGTTACATTTTGAGCTCTTTATTAAGATATGAGGAGATTATAAGAAGGGGCTTTAATATGATTTGTATTCTGCTAGTTTTCTTATATCGAATCATTCAAATGAATGGAGTCTTGAGTTTTGCTTATCCTTATAGAATATTGTAATATTTTGTCCATTGTTCGGCAGAATGTATGAAAACCAAAATAATTTCACTTTATAATTACAGCTAAGTCTATAAAACCTTATTTTGTAAGTATGCGTTTTGTCTGAGCAGATATGTACAGATCCCATTGCCACGTGGTTTTTGCCAAACAAGATTCCATTGATGGAGAGTTTTTAGTCCGTATATATTTAGCTCTTTCCTTCCATCAGACTCGTTTTCCTTAACAAACTCTCTGTCAGCTATGAGGAGCGGGCTCTCTATCTGGAGGCCATCATTCTGAATCACAAGGAAAACCTGACATTTGAGGATTTTGCTGCCCAGGTTTTCTCACCCTCCCCCACCTACTACCCAATGAGTGGGACAGGTAAGGGCCTCTTTATCTCTCTCTCTCTCTCTCTCTCTCTCTCTCTATCTATCTATCTATCAGTCAAACTGTGATAGAGACCTTACACATACCCTGTCCTTGCTGCACCTGTCTCTTTGCTGCTATTTTCCCATCCTGCTCTTTACCAAGATGTGTGTGTGCATGTGTGTGTGCAGTCCAGCTGGCACTGTTAGCAGCAGAGCTTAAAGGGATTGTTCACTCGTACAGTGCTCATGCTCCTGAATTGAATGTGTTAGTATAATGACATGCTAATAGTAAACAGGCATTCACTCAGTCTTAGTGTAACAGGTGTGTTTATGTTAAACAGAGTTTGTGTTAACCAGTCAAAATGTGTGTGGGGAAAAAAACTGCCAGCACATAGCAGGAAGTCCAAATGCATGTCAGGAGCAATGACTATTTTTTTTTTTTTAAACATAAAATTAAATCAAAATAACATCTGCTTCTTATTCACTTAGAAAGTTGTTTTTTTTAATGATTGACACTTTACATAGCAAAGAAATATACTACATATTATTCTCTGTTTTGGTTCATGCTGTCATTTATGTATTTAGAATAATTACGAGTGTTTACTAATGGCCGCATGCTTTGGATAGAAATAGCTCATTGTGATTGAGGTATGCATTCTAACATATTAAAAGTGGTGAACTCATCTTTATGCCATTGCACCAATTTATCAAGACACCTGCAGAGAACATATCTGGATCAAAATTTTGCACTATGAGTCTATAGTAATTGTACTAAAGAAGTCTGATAACTAGCCCAGAAACTAGGCATCGCTCCGGTGTATTTACATAGCAACAACACCTTTACTTTCTAAAAAGCCAGTGAAAATCCACCACCGAGTCCCCTGTTAACCTAAATCTCAATAGTAAACAGTCCACACATTTGTTTATGCTACTGTCACCCTTGCCCAAGTGTTGTGGAGTCCCATTCTAGGCCATGATTGAGAGACAGTTAAAAAAATGTGCACACTTTTACCCACATCACACTCGTGTGCATGATCTGGTCATTGTTGCTGAAGGTTTGTAGAACATAATACAATACCAGTTTTAAAATGAAGATGTTATGTAGCATAGCCAAGGTTTAACGGAACTGGCTTTTTCTCAAGGAAATTTGCTGTCAATTATAATTCTTCAAACGTGTAAATAGCTGAGAGAGAGAGAGAGAAACCATTTTCAAAATTATTCTGTTAAAATAAAAAAAAATACCTGGTTTAAATCTAGAAACATGTATGACCTACACAAATTGGAAAACAATAGACATGGCTGAGCTGTGAACCAACACACACTTAGAGCAAAGAATCATGCAATGTATTCCATGCTGAATGTGTGGAAAATATTTGACCACTGAGCGTTATTTATTATTAAAGATTATTAATGTAAAAAAGGGTTCTTGTGACTGAGAGTGATTTAGCTTTAATGGCTGGGCTGGATATTAAACCACCACTGCTTTCCCAGCAGGAATCTCTTCTTATTGTGCCTCGTGAAAGTGCTATTAATGTCAGGCTGCACTAAGTGTGTGTACTGTATGTGTGTGGCAGTGTGTGTTTTTTTTTTTGTGTATACCTGCTCCATTCTTCATTAACATCTCATCCATGACAGCGGGCAGGAGATGGCCAGGCATGGTTTGGGACATGGAGTACTCTTGGGCTAAACTGGAGTGTAAGCCTTTTTTCCCCATTTCCTTATTTAGGCATGTCATCCCTGTATGCCTCATCACCCAAACCCCCTTTCTCCTTCAAGTGTTCTCAAGGTTGGTTGACCCTGCATGTGCCCGTAGCACAGTGACACTGTGATCTCTGTATACACCTTGAGCCAGTGTTTGTGTACCACCTGTAGCATTTATTTATTTATTTATTTATTTATTTATTTATTTAATCATCATAAAACAGATGTTGGATGAGTTTGTCAATATACATTCTCCATGTTTACTGTTGAAGTATATTTTTTGTATAGTTAATTTGTTGTTGTTTTCTTTCCTTTAAAGACTTTGAAAACTTCTTACTATTAGTTATAACTTGCTGTCAACTTGTTTGAGGTGACTTTTGCAGTAGGTGACCTTGAAGTACCGTATACAAATCAGAATTAAGAATATGACACCTCCTTAACCACAGCTGACTTCTTTTCTGCTCATTCATCCTCTTTAGACTTTTTGCTCCTGAGAATCCATGATGAAAACTCCATCTAACTACCATTTTTAGTATAGTAATTGACACTTTTATGGAAAGTAATGTTACCTCACATTAAACACAGTGAATGAATTAAAATTAGACTGCCCAGACTACAGAGTTACACTATACAGCCACAATTATTGTATACAATAGTGCTTGAAAGTTTGTAGAACCCTTTATATTTTCTATATATCTGCATAAATATGACCTAAAACATCATCAGATTTTCGCACGAGTCCTAAAAGTAGACAAAAAGATCCCAATTAAACAAGTGAGACAAAAATATTATACTTGGTAATTTATTTATTGTGGGAAATGATCCAGTATTGTATATCTGTGAGTGGAAAAAGTATGTGAACCTTTGCTTTCAGTATGTGGTGTGACCCCCTTGTGCAGCAATAACTAAACTAAACTAAGCATTTCCAATAACTGCTGATCAGTCCTGTACATCGGCTTGGAGGAATTTTAGCCCATTCCTCAATACAGAACAGTTTCAACTCTGGGATGTTGGTGGATTTCCTCACATTAACTGCTTGCTTCCACAGCATTTCTACTGGATTAAGGTCAGGACGTTGCCATTCCAAAGCATTAACTTCATTATTCTTTGACCGTTATTCAGTAGAATGACTTGTGTGCTGAGGGTTGTTGTCTTTCTGCATGACCCACTTTCTCTTGATATTCAGTTTATGGACAGATGTCCTGACATTTTCCTGTAGAATTCGCTGGTATAATTCAGAATTCATTGGTCCATCAATGATGACAAGCCGTCCTGGCCCAGATGCAGCAAAACAGGCCCAAACCATGAGACTACAATGTTTCATAGATGGGATAAGGTTGTTATGCTGGAATGCAGTGTTTTTCTTTCTCCAAACATAACCCTTCTCATTTAAACCAAAATGTTTTGTTTTGGTCTCATCTGTCCACAAAATATTTTCCCTATAGCCTTCAGGCTTGTCCATGTGATCTTTAGCAAACTGCAGATGGGCAGGAATGTTCTTTTTGGAGAGAAGGGACTTTCTCCTTGCAACCCTGCCATGCACACCATTGTTCAGTGTTCTCCTGATGGTGGACTCATGAACATTAACATTAGCCAACATGAGAGAGGCCTTTAGTTGCTTAGAAGTTACCCTGGGATCCTTTGTGACCTTGTGGACTATTACACATCTTACTCTTGGAGTGATTTTTGTTGGTTGACCACTCCTGGGGAGGGTAACAATGGTCTTAAATTTCCTCCATTTGTATACAATCTGTTTGACTGTGGATTGGTGGAGTCCAAACTCTTTAGAGATGGTTTTGTACCCTTTTGCAGCCTGATGAGCATCAACAACTCTTTTTCTGAAGTCCTCAGAAATCTTCTTTGTTCATGCCATGGTATACTTTCACAAACATGTGTTGTAAAGTTCAGACTGATGGATCCCTGTTCTTTAAATAAAACCAGGTGCTCACTCGCACCTGATTCCCATCCCATTGTTTGAAAACGCCTGACTCTAATTTCACCTTCAAAGTAAACTGCTAATCCTAGAGGTTCACATACTTTTGCCACTCAGATATGTAATATTGGATCATTTTCCTCAATAAATAAATGACTAAGTATAATATTTTTGTCTCATTTGTTTAATTGGGATCTTTTTGTCTACATTGAGGACTTGTGTGAATATCTGATGATATTTTAGGTCATATTTATGCTGATATATAGAAAATTCTAAGTGGCTCACAAACTTCCAAGCACCACTGTAATTAGGGAGAAATAGCTTTCACCCTAATTAATTACCCTACCTAATCGGCAGTTATTGACAGACAAATCCATAAGACATGTGCTGGTACTGAACCACTTCTGGTGCCACTTGCAATACAACCCCATGCTAATTAGTTCAGCTTTTTGAACTAGCTGGATGTATTACTGCAGGCAACAACTACCCAAAAACTGCATCTTATTTAGTCCAATTAAGGTTTTTATGTAAACAAATGAAAAAGAGAAAATATACCAAAGATGCAAACATGTATAGATATTGCAAACAGAGCCAACTTGAAACTTTATTTTACGATAAATCCTTATTGCAAGCAGAAGGGAAAAGGGTGAGGCACGACCAGAGAGAAAAGTATAATTAAGTATTATTGAGTATCATAACATAAAAACAACTAGTAGTAGTAGTAGTAATAGTAGCATCACCAGAAGCCACTTGCTTCCAGTAGCTTCTCTCTATTAATTTTAGCTACGGTTTAATTTAGAGGAGTCATTTAATAACCATTAACCAAAGCAGCATAGTCCTAAATAAACAGAGGCTGGAACTGAACGATCCTAAAAAGACTTTGGTACCTATGAAACATATTTTGCTAATACACTAAGTAACATGATTATGTGAAGTTGTTGTTGTTGTTAAAATTAATACTACTACTACTACTACTACTACTAATAATAATAATAATAATAAAATTAATATTACTACTATTATTATTATTATTATTATTGTTGTTGTTGTTGTTGTTGTTGTTATTATTATTATTATTATTATTATTATTATTATTATTATTATTATTATTATTATTATTATTATTATTATTATTATTATTATTATTATCATTATTATTATTATTATTATGAAGTTCTAATTCCTATTCAGCAAATTAACACAAAATTCACAACCCTGTAGTAAAGCTAATAGGTTCATAAAGTAGACTGTAAAATATTTAGCCTTTTGTTCAGGTAGTGGAGCAGTAGTGAGAGAGGCTGCATTGTTCCACTTAATTAATATATGTATAATATATAGAACTTAAATTTATCAATTTATATCTTTCTTGTCAGTAAAGTTAACTGGGAACTACTGGCTGCTAACAAGGCCATCGTTTCTCACACTGATCTGAGAAAAAACCTTGGACTGGTCTTTTGAATTTCTTGGATTCCGTAAAATGAATGCAAATGAGTACTCGCATTTGTTTTTAAACACATGCAGTGCATTTCGATGGGTGATAAATAACACTACATTATGTAGTGTTAACCACTCCTCATCAAAACCACACACGTATTTTCTATAAAAAGTGCAGCCTGTAAATTGCAGACTGTTTAATGAGTGTTTGGAGCTTATGGAGCCAGAGTCGGTCCTTAGGATATGTGGTGTAGGGGGTCAGGGTTATGCATATAGGACACACCTTCTTCTCTTTTTACACCTCGCTCCTGGTTTCCCTGCCCTCATGTTGAAAAGCACAAAATAACTATGTTCAGAATATCAACATATTGTTCCAACTCACTGAGGCATCATCTTGTAATATTTATTCATCAACATTAAAAACCTCAAATTTATCGTGAATTCTTTTTGGCCAAACGTGCAATGTGTCAGTAAAAATTATCCCTTTTTTTTGTTATCCGTCACTGTAAAAATAACGATGGTGTAATGGTGTGTTGTTGCAGAAACTTGTTTACATTGAGGAGAAAGCACCACTGCATCATAATAGGAGCAGATATGCTCTCATAGTTCTGGCAGAAAATAGTTGCTAAATTTAACTATATTCGAATTTTAGTTAATGATATGTGTTTTTTCCACCCTTGGTAGTTTATATTTAGTGACCGATCTTCAGTATCACAATTAAAGAACTTTTGAAACCATGTATGACATAGACTGGAGTAGTTTTAGCATGTACATGAACTATTAGGAAAGACATGCCAGTTTTGGCTCAGCTGTCTCAGATTTTACTGAAGCTTCAGCGTACAATGGATATAAAAAGTCTACACAACCCTGTTAAAATGGCAGTTTTTTGTAATGTAAAAAAAATATAAAACCAAGATAAATCAAGTCAGATTTTTTTTCTCCAAATTACAACATATAAAAATTAAGTGAAAAACAATCAGAAACATTTTAGGGGAAAATAGGAAAAATACGAAAGTTACAATAAGCTGATTGCATAAATGTGCAAACTGCTTTATAATTGGAGGTGTGGTATTTAAAAAAGGGTCATTAGATGTACCATGGAACACCATGAAGGCCATCATCAACCAGTAGAGAAAATGGAGCACCGCAGTGACATTACCAAGAACAGGATGTCTTTCCAAAATGTACAAGAGGACAAGACAAAAACTTACCAGGGAGGCTCCCAAGAGACCTACGGCAACATTGAAGGAGCTGCAGGAATATCTGACAAGTACTGATTACTCTCTGCATGTGAAAGCAATCTCTCATATTCTTCACGTCTGGGCTATGGGGTTGGGCGGCTAGACAGAAGCCCTTTCTCACTAAAAACATCCAAGCCCAAATAAATCACCCCAAACAATGTGGCAAAATGTGTTATGGTCTGCTGAGACCAATTCCAAAAGGTAAAATAATTCCGAACGACTTGTTTGGCAGAAAACATCATCAAAAGAACACTATACCCACGGTGAAGCATGGTGGTGGCAGCATCATGCTTTAGGGCTGCTTTTCTTCGGCCAGAACTGTGGATTTTATCAAGTTGGAATGAAACATGAACCACTACAAATACCAGTCAATTATAGTGCAAGATATTCAGGTGTCTGTTAGTAAGCTGAATGTGAAAAGGATTTTCACCTTTCAGCACGACAATGACCCAAAGCATACATCCAAATCAACAAAGGAATGGCTTAACCAAAGGAAGATCAGTGTTTGTGAATGGCCTAGCCAGAGCCCAGACCTGAATCCAGTTAAAAAATCTATGGGGTGACCTGACGCAGGCTGTGCACAGGAGACGCCCTTACAATTTGACAGATGTAGAATGTTTTTGCAATAAAGAGTGTGAAAATATTGCCAAGTCAAAATGTGCCATGCAGATAGACTCTTACCCAAAAAGTGGTGAGTGGTGTAATAAAATCAAAAGGTGTTTCAACAAAGTATTAGTTTAGGGCTGTGCACACTTATGCAGCTAGGTTAATGTACGTTTTTCATTTTTCCCCCATAGAAAAGGTGTCTGTTTTTCACTTTATTTGTATGCTTTGCAATGTCACATTGAAGGTGGGAAAAGTTCTGACATGACCTTAGTGGTGTTCTTTTACTTCACAAAAACCTGCCATTTTAACAGGGGTGTGTAAGTATGTAGTATGATTAGTATGCTCTCTAATTGTATGTTATATCTGCATAAACATTGACTCTCAGTTTCTATGCAGGTCACAGACTAGAGTGCAAATGGTACAAAACTGAGTATCATATATGATTTGAATAATAGTAAGATGTAATAAACGTTAAGCATTAATACACAAGCTTTCCAGGGAAACAGGATGTATCAGCAGACTAAGTGATTGTGAAGCAGTAGGAGTTGAAACCAGGTCATTAAAAAGGCATCAATTTTGCCAAGACTGTGTTACCATACTGTGACTGTGTATGGAGAGAACATATGTGTTGACCTATGAACAACTCGCTGCTAAGACAGAGAATTCCTATGGTGCTTATCACATAAAACTGGCTCACATTATACTTGGACTGCTTCCTTTTTTAAGAACTCATCTCTTATAGACAGGACAAAACATCAGAGACTTTCTGATCAGGAGTTAATCAACCATTCACTTGTATATTTATCAACACAGCCAATAAAATCGCAGGCCCTAAAGGATCGGGTTTGTCACCCATCACTCCTTGTGCATCAGAGTCATTTATTGTTTTCGCCATAAGAGATGTACAGCAGCTGTACATTGGAGAACTCGAGAGGAGACTGGCTGGTCATTTTGTCGAGTACCTTCGTACCATCAAAATGAAAGATTTCTCCTTTGTTGAGACACTTCAAGCGATAACAGATAGCATTAATGACATCTACTAGTTGTTCATACGGGAGTAGTGAAGTGAGGAAGCATAAAGAAAAAGAGTTCATCTACACTCTGAACTTTTCAACCCCATGAAATGAATGTTAATTGTTTTAATGTCATCAGTCATTTCAAATATTAACTGGTTTCACCTCCTACAGCTTCACATGCACTCTGCTTACGTAGCTGATGAGGCACTTTGCCCTGACTTTATCACTGACCGGCATGCTTACCGTATACCTAAGCATGGTCTTCTGACTAGTTTAGTTAGCTTGCTAATTAGACCAAACACACTGAAGAATGATTTTCTCAGATGATAGCAAGCTAGTTTTGTTTGGACGTAAACTTTTACAGCCAGCTAGCTAATATTGATATGCTGCTAATTTAAGATATGCATTGTGTGTTTCAACATACAGTGCATCCGGAAAGTATTCACAGCACTTCACTTTTTCCACATTTTGTTATGTTACAGCCTTATTCCAAAATGGATTAAATTCATTATTTTCCTCAAAATTCTACAAACAATACCCCATAATGACAACGTGAAAGAAGTTTGTTTGAAATCTTTGCAAATTTATTAAAAATAAAAAACAAAAAGCACATGTACATAAGTATTCACAGCTGTTGCTCAACACTGTGTTGAAGCACCTTTGGCACCAATTACAGCCTCAAGTCTTTTTGAGTATGATACTACAAGCTTGGCACACCTATTTTTGGGCAGTTTCTCCCATTCTGCTTTGCAGGACCTCTCGAGCTCCATCAGGTTGGATGGGGAGCGTCGGTGCACAGCCATTTTCAGATCTCTCCAGAGATGTTCAATCGGGTTCAAGTCTGGGCTCTGGCTGGGCCACTCAAGGACATTCACAGAGTTGTCCTGTAGCCACTCCTTTGTTATCTTGGATGTGTGCTTAGGGTCGTTGTCCTGTTGGAAGATTCGCCCGAGTCTGAGGTCCAGAGCGCTCTGGAACAGGTTTTCATCAAGGACGTCTCTGTACATTGCTGCATTCATCTTTCCCTCGATCCTGACTAGTCTCCCAGTTCCTGCCGCTGAAAAACATCCCCACAGCATGACGCTTCCACCACCATGCTTCACTGTAGGGATGGTATTGGACCAGTGCTGAGTGGTGCCTGGTTTCCTCCAGACATGATTCTTGACATTCAGGCCAAAGAGTTCAATGTTTGGTCTGAGAGTCCTTCAGGTGCCTTTTGGCAAACTCCAGGCGGGCTTTCATGTGCCTTTTACTGAGGAGTGGCTTCTGTCTGGCCACTCTACCATACAGGCCTGATTGGTGGAGTGCTGCAGAGATGGTTGTTCTTCTGGAAGGTTCTCCTCTCTCCACAGAGACACGCTGGAGCTCTGTCAGAGTGACCATTTTTGGTCACCTCCCTGACTAAAGCCCTTCTCCGCCGATCGCTCAGTTTGGCCAGGCAGCCAGCTCTAGGAAGAGTCCTGCTGGTTCCAAACTTCTTCCATTTACGGATGATGGAGGCCACTGAGCTGATTGGGACCTTCAATGCTGCAGAAATGTTTCTGTACCCTTCCCCAGAGCTGTGCCTCGATACAATCCTGTCTCGGAGGTCTACAGACAATTCCTTGGACTTCATGGCTTGGTTTGTGCTCTGACATGCATTGTTAACTGTGGGACCTTATATAGACAGGTGTGTGCCTTTCCAAATCATGTCCAATCAACTGAATTTACCACAGGTGGACTCCAATCAAGTTGTAGAAACATCTCAAGGATGATCAGAGGAAACAGGATGCACCTGAGCTCAATTTTGAGTGTCATGGCAAAAGCTGTGAATACTTATGTACATGTGTTTTTTTGTAGTTGTTGTTTGTTTATTTTTAATAAATTTGCAAAGATTTCAAACAAACTTCTTTCACGTTGTCATTATGGGGTATTGTTTGTAGAATTTTAAGGAAAATTAATGAATTTAATCCATTTTGGAATAAGGCTGTAACATAACAAAATGTGGAAAAGTGAAGCGCTGTGAATACTTTCCGGATGCACTGTACACCCGGGTTTCTGTTCGGGCTAAAAGCTGCAAACATTGACTGCAATGAGTGATTAGCATGATAGAATGTTAACAATAAGACAGATCAGGTGGCACGGTGGTTTAGGGGTTAGCACGTTTTCCTCGCATCTCCAGGGTTGGGAGTTCGAGTCCCGCCTTTGCCCTGTGTGCATGGAGTTTGCATGTTCTCCCTGTGCTTTGGGGGTTTCCTCCAGGTACTCCGGTTTCCTCCCCCAGTCCAAAGACATGTGTTGTAGGCTGATTGCCAATTCCAAATTGTGTGAATGTGTATGAGATTGTGCCCTGCAATAGGTTGGCACCCTGAGTTCACTGGGATAGGCTCCAGATTCCCATGAGCCTGTGTTGGATGGATGGATGGATGGATGGATGGATGGATAAGACAAATGTTACACTCTCAGGAAAAAAACTACTCAACAGTGCCGTTCCTTGTTGCCCGGTGGTACCATGTGTGTACACCTTATTGCTGCATACAGTGTACCTTTAAAGCTTTGCTCTAATAGGTAATTTCGGTCCAATTATGTGCCTTAAATCTTTTTAAAGGTATACTATATCCACATTTCCAGTGTAAAATAATGTTAATAACTTCTCATGCATTTTCTCTTTAAACACTCTTGTTAGCTTTAACATCTATGGTCAATAGGTTTTACAGTGAATTAATACATATGCTTGAACAGGGTTACTCACAGGTGTGTTTGTGCATGCGTGCGTGTGTGCGTGTTAGTCTATTGGAAGGTGATACTTTTCTCTCTGTAAAGTCAGTTCCAGGTTTGGACAAAGAGTTTCCAATGATGAAAAATTAAACTTTTACCATTTTTTTTCAAATAAAACTATGCTGAGGATTGAAGTAGGTCAGACTGAACAGATGACAGATCCGTTCTTTTTTGCGCTTCTTGATAACCATGTTTCATTGCACTGTTTATAGCTCTTTTTTTAAAATATATATGCAGGGTTTTTTCCGTGATGTCCTACTTTTATTCACAGGAAACCACTAACACATTGCAACGACACACAAGGGTTTGTTTTTTTCACCATTTCCACACTTTCCCTCCGCATCTTTCATCATCATCTTCCTCTGCTCCTTCCTTCCTTCCTGTGTTTTCCCTGTCCTACACGCACACACACGCACACACACACACGCACACACACACACACGCACACACACACACACACACTCTTACACTTCCCTCCTCCCTGTTACTGTGTGCGTCTTACGTGTTGCTTATTGTCTTCTCTCCTTTTATAGATTAGAAATGTTACAGGTGTCAGTTCAGTAAATGAAGGTAAGAGTCCCTTTGTCTGGAAGCTTGTGTACTATCACAGAAAGCCCACCTCCTTTTTTTGCTGGTCTACTCATCTTTCTGTCTTTATTTCACTAATGAACTGCATTTGCCCAGAGCTTTGAAATGAATGCAGAGAGACGATTGTTTTGGGGATGGCTATCAGATTGGTAAGATTACTGAGAGAAATGCACGGCTGGACCAGTTGTAACATAGTAGCAGCATGTATGGTATGGGTGCGCTCATTGTGTGTGTTTTTTTTTTTCTTTCTTTTTTTTTTTAAATTCTGTCTGGCATGTCCCTGCTTTATCCTCTCCGCCCCCCTTCTGTTTTTTTGTCCTTTGGCGTGTGCCTATTTGCCTGGGGCCACATCTGACACTAACACCTGCCCTACTGGAAAATGTCTTTGCCACTTACGCTTTGTTTGGATTGCTGCTGGGAGCCAATAGGAATGAAGCCTATTTTACTCTAGTTTTTCCTCTCTCTCTCTCTCTCTCTCTCTCTCTCTCTTTCCCTCTCTCTCTCTGTTTCTCTCCGTCTTTCTTTTTCCAACGTCTTATTATTAATTTAAGTACAGTTCTCACACCTGATTTTTTTTTTTCTGGGTTCTTTGAATTCAGAGGATTATGTATGTTGAAAGTCCATATTTTCTAACCATGAGTACAGGTTGAATTCAGTGCCTGATTTCCTAAAAGCACTTCCTTTCTCTCATTTCTTCTTGCCCATGCCAAATTCTACAAATGGCTACCATTTTAAAAACATCCAGTTACAAAAATAAAGGATTCACTGACTCACAAGCACAATGCCTAACTTTTCAGCAAGTCTGATTTAGCAAGCAAGCATTATGCCATGTGAGAGACATATGGATTAGTCTACATCCTCACTGCTGGCATCCTGTGAGCTGGGCAGCTTAACAAAGCACTCTGTGTGGATGACGCCTGGAAGGGACACCTCCCCACCCTCGTTCCCTCCTCTCATCATCCTTTGAGCCGCTGAGGGAGCGCTGTTTGCACTCTCCTCCCCCTCACTCTGAGAAGCCCTGGAGTGGAGGGCAGGGAGGCTGCAGAGGCTGCGGCCCTCTCCGCTGAGTACATGTTCCCTACACCATCTGCTCTCAGTAATTTGAGATGCCCATGAAAAAAAAAGAAAGAAAATGACAGAAAAGAACGGCAGAAATAAAATAGCCGAGCAGATGCCAGCTTTACAATGTGGAAGGCTTATTTTAATTTCACAATTTCAAGAAGTTGGGCTGGAAGACCTATTTTAATGCATAATTTGAATAATTGTGCTGTCTTCAGTTTTTAATGTCACTCCAAATAGTGGAATTCATTTTTTTTTTTTTTTTTTTTTGATGCATCACAAGTCAGGTTAAGAAATGTGTAATGGCTTAGCAAGTCAACCTGTGGCATCTCCCTGCTAGTTCTGTTCTCACTGAATAATTACTTTATTTATCTATTTATTTATTTATTTATTTATTTATTTATTTATTTTATTTAGTGTAATTATTATATGTATTTATGCTTTTCTGTTTTGTTTTTTTTTTTTTAATCAGAACACCTTAACCCAAATCATTCAGTTAAGACTAATTAAGTATTTACTTAATTTAATTCATTCCAATCTTGAGAGACCTTTCCAGAGCTGCACTCGCATGTTTTTACATAAATTTGGCTTTACTCCATAAGAAAGCATGTTCAGTCAATTCTCAGTCACAGTGCCATGGCTGATGTTTGTCTTGTCGCTTGCCATTCCTCAGGCTCCCTCACTGGCAGCATGAGCGCTGAACTAAGCGTTCCTGTGACGAGCAGCGAGTCTACTGAGCAAGCTTCACCCACCCTGCCTCGCGCCTCCAAGAACCGGGTTTCAGGAAAACTCCGGCGCTCGGCCAGCGCCATCAGCAAGTCCTCCAACTGAGCTCCTCTTTTAACAAATAAGCACGTCATCAAACGTCTTCAGACTGCAGAGAACTTAAAGCTGTGCTGTGTGTATGCAGGTGTGTGTGTGTGTGTGTGTGTGTGTGGGTGTGTGTGTGTGTGTGTGTGTGTGTGTGTGGCTCTGAGAAGTCTTCTTGTCACTTCTAACTGGATTTTTATTTAATTTTTTCGTTTTGGTAGCACTGGGAGATGAGACAATGTCACATGAGTGCAATGCTTCTCTAAGGTTGAGTTCCCACACAGAGTGGCATCAGGGTGTGGTGTCCCTTTTTTGCTGGAGTAAATGTAAACAGACATCTATGAATGTTGACTATAATGCACATAACATACACTTTGCTCTGAATCTAGTTGAACTGTGGGATATAAATGTAGAAACAGATTTCTCCAGACTGACTTTAACAGGCAACAAAGCAGCTTTTTGATAAAACTTCTGTGATGTGACCTTAGACAAGTCCATATGTGAATCTCTTTTTCCCCGAAGCTCCTAATGTCTTAAACACTGAAAGGTTAAGAAATTACAAAGCCATTAAGAGGAGGATAGTGAATGTGTGCAGACCACTTTTGTCTTTTGTGGTTCTCCACTGACCATTCACTTATTTTCTTTAGAAATAAAAAAGGGACATTGTCATAGGTGTTTAGAAGCAGTCTGTCATGCTGAAGAGGTCGTTTATAAGAGCTACATCAAATTTACATATCTATTGCAAGTTTCAAACTTACTTTAATAATTTGTGAAAATGGCCTACTTTATCTGAGTGGACAGTTTATGTGGTCTTTTTAAGATGGGATGACTTGGAATGGCTGTTTTTTTTCTGTTGTTTCTTTGTTTGTTTGTTTTTTGGCTATCATGTACTTTTTAAATTATTGGTATAACAGTTTTATGTCTGATTTGTGTAATCATGCTGGTCTCCAATTATAATTGTGTTCGTATATGTATATTTGTTCTAATGACTCTGTTCATAATCTATAAATTAAGTCCTGTTTTGGTCTTGTTATGCTACTATGATATTCCATTATTTCATACACGGGTGTTTGTTGCTTTCTTTCTTTCTTTCATTCTTGGATGTACATATTTTTGAATTTTTATTTGCTATGTCTTTTGTTTCATATTGTATGTACAGCATAATATCCACCATCAGAATTATGATCTGTTCCTGACCACATGCTAAATTGCCACCGGATCCTCAGGTGAATCTTAACTCCATACGCAGGGGTGTTGTGGGTGTGGAGTTTGGGGGTTTGGACAACTTTTGAATGCTAACACAGTGCCTGTGTTCATATTTCTGCTCACTACTAGCTGCGATCAGTCAGCTGCGTTTCCTCACCTTGCTGTTGTGACACCTTTTGTCTTTCCTGTTTTGGGAGAACTTGTTGAGTGTGACTCGTCTCTAGAGCTGCAGAGGGTTTCGGGGATCATCCCATACATTTCACTGCTTTGTAAGAGCTGCTTGCTTCTGATTGGATCCTGAATGGCAGTCCTCCTCCACCTGCTCCGCTTCATTCCCCTGTGCCATCTCTGAGTCCCCTTTACCATACCAGCAGGGAAATAGGACATATGGCAGCACCTCTGTCTTTCTCTGTCTCTTTCTCACTCACACACACACTCTTTTCTTTCTTTCTTTCTTTCCACACCCCCAAAAATCCTCCCTCTCTCTATAGCAGGCGGCGGCCTGGTGCTGCCAACTCCATGACACCTACCCTCTGTTCCCCTAGTGCCCTAGACGAGTTGCCATGGAGGCCAGGTGTTACACACTCTGTAAGCCCCGCCCAAGCTGCAGCAAGACACATGCTGCACTACTTTGCCTTACGTGTACACCTTTCCATTGTGTTCTCTTTACCCTCTTGTCTTGACACTTTTTTTTCCTCCTACAAGCACTGATAAGGAACATAGGAGATCTTTAATCTTGAATGAAGAATACTGAGGAATGTATACAAACCAGAGCCCTATTCCAAGTCACAAACACACACCTGGCCATTTGAAGTTTCTCTGGACTATGAGCGCTGCATCGTGTGATCAGCCTTGTAGTGCACACTCACTCATTTCCTGTAGGTTTGGTATGGTTACTATGTAGGCTTCATTGGTGTTTGGTTTTAAGGTGCTGATGTGGTTTGTGCCAGGGATCTGTCCTACTGCAACTGGCATAATTTAAGTGACGTGTCATCTGTGTTTATGCTACATTTAGTTGTTGTTCTTGTACATTGTGTCCTTTGTGAGGGCTCCAAATCCTGAAGGATCTAAATATATTAATGCCTGTAATATAATCTTTGTAAAAGACATCTTGAAGATTTCATCATGACTTGTTAACATATCAGACTGTTTTTAATGGAAAAAAAATAATCATTCTATCTTTACTAGGAAAGTGAAATCAGAACATTTCATTAAATCAGAATGAGATTTACAAATGAGTGTTTATTCAATGCCTTTTCTTAATGTTTCCTTCTTAACTTAAACTTTACATTTTCTGTATAAATAAGTACTTATCTACTAATATAATTCAACCATTATGTTTAATTAAATATCAAATATTAGTAACATCAAAATGTCTAATGCATTATTATTATTATTATTGACTGGAGATGTGACTGGATTTATATTGTTATTATTACTTATGTAATTTTGACTTGTGAATGTTTATGTGCAGATTTTATTCAGTATAAGCCTCATATATTGAACTCTTTTAACTTGAAAAATATTTTGTAGTAAACTCAGTGAGTTGTAATAGTTAGGGTGGAAAAAATGTGCCTTCTTCATATTTAGTTTAAACAGTTTAAGAACCTGAATAATTTTTTCATTGTTTAAAAAAAAAAATCAGCAGCAGCTTTTGTTTTTATATCAGTAAGGGCTAACAGGGTCACTTTTGCGAGTATCTTCAAGCTGTGTGTTTGTAGTGTTTGTGTGTGTGTGGTGTGAGTTAGTGTGACTCAAAAGGCCCTCAGCAGCGTGTGATGCGCTGGCAGGTTGTCCTGCTGCGGGAGGGGGCTGAGGGGTGTTTTGGGGGTTAAAGGTTGTCCTGTTCTTTAACTGCAGCCCAGAGCGCAGCAGGGGTAACCTGACCCCCCTCCATCTGTCTCCTCACTACTCTCCAGCAGGCAATCCCCCTCTCACACACACAGACACTACAGGTGGACACACTCCAACACCTAAGGCTGCTGAAAAAACTCCGCCAAACACAGCTAACACTGTAAAAACAGCCACTGGAAAACCAGTCTTAATCTCGTTATGTTCATTATGTTATATGGCGTTCTATATCAGCAGAAGTGAAGATAGAATCAACTAAGTCAGTTATGTTTTCCAGAATCATGGCCAAAACAAATGTGTAGCAAAAAGTGTAGCTGTTGAACAAAAGAATCAACACTTTGCCAGTCCATTTGAAGTCTAAATGCACGTTTTCTTGAGGGTAAATAATTTTTCTTACAATTAGATTTTGTTGATTATACATTTATACGAACACAGAATGGAAACTGAATGATGAGAAACTGATTTAAATGACAAACAGTTAAGTGTCTGAACTATCAGTAATAAAAATAAATCTGTAAAGTCTTTTATTTTCTTTCTTTTTTTATATCCATCTGGACTTTGTGTTTTTGTGAATCATTGATGCCCAATATTTAATGAAACTCTGATTAATAAAGATTCGCTTTTAAAAATATTTTTTATTTTAGTAGACAACACAACATGTACAGCGCTAGTAGCAAACATTTAAGAAAATAAGCTTGTTTATAGAAAAGGATTGCATCTCTAAGAGCTTCACGTTTACAAGAGCTGATCAGATTGTAAGAGCACTGAAGACAGGCCTACACAACTCGAACCCGACCCAACAATCGGCTATAAAATAGGACAAAGGACTTCAATTACTCAAGAACACAATAACTTACATGAAACAATTGTAAATAAATAAATACATAAATAAATATTAACGATTAAACGTTTTACAATCATCTTACATAATGACAGTAAATTGTAAATATGTGCCGACATTCAAACAAAATCAAAACAATCATTACACCGAGTTCTTTAAGGCAGTTATACAGCAAGTGTTTGATGTGTTTCTCTAAAGGCATTTCTGGCTATTCTAAAGGGAACCTTTTGGAGAGAGAAATTCCCACATCCTGCAATTCACATACTAGATTAAAGCTACAGACGAGAGAAATGTACAGCATGTGAATTCGAGGCTTTCACAGAGGTACACCAACGTTTGAACGTTATCTTAGGTCTAGAAGCTATTACATTACCACGTGTGCATCGGCCCTAGAAAAATACCATTTCACAACCAAACTAATACTCTTCTTTAGGCTACTTGGCGTGAGAAATCTCAAAATATAGTCATTTCAACTGTAGATCGATGCCAATTTTGTTAGCTGACTAGGAGAGATTCCTAATCATTACAAGCTCTAAAACTGCAGGAAAGCGTGATAAAGGTAAAATGATGCGCCTCCGGGTAGAGTATAGAAGTGGGCAGTTTTACACGTAGCCCGTGAGCCTCTGGGTGCAGGTGCGAGTGCGCGCGCTTCCTGGTTTCCGTTTCGCTGTTCTTCAGCACGCGGGCCTCACGGGCATCTGAAGCAGAATAACCTGCCGCTTTTCTGTGGGGTGACACTTGTTGACATGCCTGGTCAGACCTGGAGAGCTGTAGAAAGTGGCAGGGCAGTGCTTGCATGGAAACACCTGCGAAGCGTGCAGAACGCGCACGTGCCGCTCCAGGCTCACTCTGTCAGCCACGATCTCACCGCAGACCGGACACGGCATGCAGTCAGCTGGGCTTAAATTCAGCGGGCTCAGATTCGGACTCGGGCTGCCTTCTCCAGAGTGCTGCGCCATTTCCGGGCTCTCTCCTCTCTCAGCGCTTTGAAAAGTGTCGCCCATCATTTGGTTTTGCAGCGCGTGCTGGGCCAGCACGTGCTTTCTGAGGTACGCTTGGCGTTTAAACCTTTTCCCGCAGCGCTGGCAGTCGTACAGGCCGTCCTCTGAGCCGGACTCTGACAAAGCCGGGCTCGGAGAGTCCCTCTCGCTCGAATACTCTCTTCCGTCTTTGATTTCCTCTCCGAAGCCTCTGGAGACAGCGGGCATTTTGGACGTGTCGCTCTTGGCCGCTTGTGAAGTTGGCACGCCGGGTGCAGGCTGAGCGCGCGGTTTGTGCCAGCGGCGATGAGAGGCCAAGTTAGCAGGACAGCTGAACACTTTGTCGCATTCAGGACACCTGTACTCGACCCTCACGATCCTCGAGCACTTGTGCTGCGCTAAAGAGAACGGGTCCGCGTATTCTTCCTTGCAGAGTTGGCAGATGAACTCTCCTAGGGGTTTGTTGCCACTGGCAGATAAGGCTCGCGGTTTCAGGTCGACAGGGCCCTCTTTGATTTTAAGGCCGAGTACTGGTGAAGTGGTCACCTCGTCCTCGAAGGTCAGCTTCCGTATGGCTTTGGGTTTCTTGGCTCCGCTTTTACTTTTGCGCTCGGTGTCAGTGGAGGGCCTTTTTCCGACGCTCCTAACAGCCGATGTCAGCGCGCTGCTGTTGCTGGAGCCGATTTTCAAGTCTACCGGAGCAAAAAGGAGGTGGTCCAGGCTGGTGAGAGAGGTAGGAGTCGGAAATGATTCGGCGGAGATGGGCGAGCCCAGGTTGAAACTTCTGTCGAAATATTTCCTCTCATGGTCCTTGCTGATGGGGCGGGTGGGGCTGTATAGGGCTTGATAAACCGCCTCCGGATTACCAAACTGCACTGGTTTGGCTCCGTGACCGTGGACCGGCGTGTCTGCTGCATCGGATGGTGATGATGCTGCGATCTCCGGGATGCAGGTACTGGACAGAGGCGGGGACGCGTCGCGCTGAATCTGACATTCCAGAGTCGCTTCCTGTCCATCATCGTCATCGCAACGAATCCGGTAAGAGACGTGTGCCGCTTTCTTGTTTCTTTTCACCAGGAAACCTTTGGGCATGTCGGCGGGCGGATGAAGAAAGGCACTTGGAGAGGATGCGATGCGTTGAATGTGATCCACGGCTGTGCACTTGGCTACAGACACGCCGGGTGTAGTACCTTTTGGTCAGGGTGTGCCTACCTCCCCTCCCCGTAACGTTTTTTTTTCTTCTTCTCTCTTAATACATAGCTGCACTCTTTTTAAGGAGGGATGATGCTATTGTTCTCGCCCCTTATCGTTTGCTTCTCATCCAATCAGGCGCCCGGAGGATCTCTGTGGAATTGGCTGTGGGAGGGAATGGAGCACTTGGGCTGGGGGCTGCGCAGGAAAACGCCGCCGATTTGCTGAGCAGATGTACCTGCGCTTTATTATATTAATTCGCTCTCTAAGCCCCTCCCTTAAAAGAACACACGCCGGGACTTTTTTCTCCGTTTACGGTCTGATGGCTTTCTATAGAGAGGAACACGTGCCGTGGCTGTGTGCGTGTGCGCGTCTTCAGGGGCCGCAGATCTGCTGAAAGGAAACGCTTCTCAACACCACAATAATCCCAGCTTTAACTGGAATTCACATAGATCACTTTACACAAACAAAAACAGTCAATATTTTAAAATAACTGTTTTTAATCATTCAGATGCTGTAACGGTATATACATTTTTGTTCTTGTTTTTGTTTGATTTTTATTTCTGTTATTTTTCTTTTCTTTTCTACACACACTTTGATAACACCAGGTCCATTTTGAATTGTGTGGCATTTGAAATTCCGATTATTTTTATTATTAGCACGTCCTTTTATTATTATACTATTAAATATTTGATCATCTCTTCCCATTTCCACTTATTACTACTACCTTTAAGCAACGCCATCTGTAGAAAGGAATCGCCAGGTTTCAAGCAGACACATACTTAATAGGGCACGTGTCTTTCTCGGTAGTTTAACTGAACTTATAAATCAGCCGGCTAGCGCATACATAAGTAATAAGAAGGGCTCTCATCTTTGAACACAATGGCCGCGTCTGCCCAGCCGTCAGAGCCTTTTGCGTTTGAAAAGCAAATTGACCCCTCCACTGTGAAACAGAACACACAAGCAATCTGGCCCAAATATAGACGCGTGCTGGGGGAAATCAGAGAGATGGGTGTTGCCCTCAAGGTCACTCCACTAGTTAGACACCATTAAATCTTCCAATCCTCCCAGATAAGCCACTATTTTGAGAACCATCTTTTGGCCTGTTTCAGCAGAATGGAAATGATCATTGGAGGCTATAGCACTATGCACATACCTGTCTCATGTAGTTTTAGTTTTGGTTAGTTTGCAGGAAAGTGCTGTTGTTTCACGTCAACTTTGAACGCATATAGTGCATGAGCTTTAATTTCAAAGCGCACTGCAAGATATCGATTCATACTGCAGCGGGCCAAGGAAACTATAGCCTATTCTGGCTATAACTTTCTGACACGCATAATCATTATATTTTCAGACAGTTATTAAACGTTTCGAACAGTATTAAATGTTTATCCACAAACCACCATTTATTATCAAAATGTATATAAATATTTAACGGAGCCTGCTTTAGTTCAGGCACAAGCCTAGCCCTGTCCTTAACCCCATGTTGTAAAGAGTGTGTATTTAGTAAAACTGAATTGCATTGTAGTGGTGCAGGATGGGCTGGTTGAGGAAAGCTGATCTGGGTGAATGTGCAGGCATCATGGCGTATTGTTGGGCTCATTAGCATAAAGCTGTGCTGCATGAGCGTGCTGTAATCATCTGTGCGCTACAGGCCTCCACCTTCACCACACTCCTGCTGCCCCAGGCTGCAACACTGCAATGCCCCATTGTTCTGCTTTCATCACTTATTAAAAGTGTATGATTTTACATCGTGTGCATATAAGGATGGGCTGGGATATGAAATTGTGTCAACTCAAAAGCATCTGCCTTACAGATATTTGAAAAACAGCGTAATGAGTATGTAAGACAAACTATTCAGGAACTGTTCAGTTCAATCGCACTATTGTTTTTTTCCACACAACACAGCATTATATTCTGTAACCCTATATATTCTGTAGCATTATATTCTGTAACCCATGTATGTATTGACTCACAAGTGTACTGGTAATATTCTTTCAATCATATGTCGTCCTACAGATTCTTTGCTTCGATGGTATTTATAAAGAGACTGTATAGGCTTCTCTCTCTCTCTCTCTCTCTCTCTCTCTCTCTCTCTCTCTCTCTCTCTCTCTCTGTGTGTGTGTGTGTGTGTGTGTGTGTGTGTGTGTGTGTGTGTTTGCTCTATGGCGCATGCTTGTCTGGCCTCTCATTTACATACAGCTGCCATAGGCTTCCCCCAGAGACTCTCCACACAAACTCTTCGCTCTGAGTTTTAGAAAGCTTTATTCGTTAGCATAATGTTTAATATGAAATCTTTGTTTTCGAAAACCTGGTCCTAGAAATGATTTGTCCGAAACAAGATGAACGTTGAATTGACCGTGATTTGAAAAATTCTTTTTATTTTATAGTAAACTGTTGAGATCTTCAAAGGGGACATGTTCATATATGCTAAGCGCATTTCTAGTATTTATAGCTCAATCAACATGCCACGTAAAGACCTTATTACACTATACTATACTATAGCTACTATACTATAGCTACTATACTATACTGTACGTTGGAAAGTATAGAAAATAAAATGACATATTGATGACAAGCCTGGCAATATATCTAAGTAGAATGCAAGCATTCATGTACAGTTTTCACCCTATTTTGCTATTCTTATTTTGCTAGTCCTCACATCCCATCTAAAGGCGCTTATGAATGATCTGTTCACTGACTGACCATTTAGAAATGTTTGTGAGTGAATTTAGAAATGGTGTGTGAGGTTGAGAGCAGTAAATAGGCTACCGTTTCATAGCTACGAATGTATAGCCTCTAAACAAGTAGCAGGTAAGCTAATTACTGCCAGTCTAAATAATAATGATTAATACTAAATAGAAATATGTATAAATGCATTTAAATCGGAATTGTTCAGTGTCTCTTCTTGAGTCCAGGCTGGATAAACGGTGTTTGTAGCTGCTGTCCATGGTTCTGAAAGCCTGCTTCTGACTCTCATTGCTCTCTCGGAAGTGTTGCAGCGCACGGATACAGCATGAGACAGATGCAAAGACATTATCAAACTCGCATGCACGCAGTCGTGTGTCCCTTGCAATTATGCATGCACACACGTGTACATACAAAGGAATAAATGACCCTGTGTTGAGAATGCTGAACATCACATTTTCCCAACAAAGCATTTCCTAAATTGGCATATAGCTCGTTAGCTTGCATAATTTGCATTCCCTCATAATTGTGCAGCTTCCTTGATTTTTATATGATCTTCCTTATTAGCCCATATAATGGGGTTAATCAGAGCCCGCTCATCACACTTATCATTTCTCCTGTGAGAGGAGGGGAAAAACAGAGGCAGGACTTAATTAATTGTATCAGTCTTTTCATCTGCAGCAGTAGTGTTCCCACACAAACATTAATATGATTCTGTAAATGGAGGGAAGAGGCACAGCCCAGGCCTGAGACATGAAAGATTGTGCTCAAATTAATTTAGCCCTAATTAGAAGGTGGGCGTCAGGGAGTGGTTTGCATAATAAGAGGCAGCAAATGAGATCAGACCCTGTGCTTCAGGCAATGCCTTTACATCTCCCTCATGGATTCATCTGACATATCACAGAGTGGGAGATACTGAGTGTGTACCTGAGAATTGTGTGTGGATTCACAGATCATTGGGAATTTGTGTTAATGATCTATAACAATTAAAAACAGTATAACTAGCAGCTTTACTAATGACACTAATCAATTTCTAGGTAGGCTCAATACGGGACAGGACTTGGGGTAATGACATTTAGCAGTGTTATTGTTTCACCTTTTTTTTTTTATAAATTATACAAGTTGTACTACGCAAGAGATATTCTCAGTGATTGTATTCGTGTGGAATATCAGGCCTTGTGATATATGAGACTTGATTCTCTTGATTATCAGGGCTTGCTGATGAGCACTGGCATGGTTAGTTGTGTTCAAATAAACTCATAGTCATTGTTGTTACACTAATCACTCCCATTCTCTGTGTAGTGCTTAAGAATCTCTGAGCTGATTTCTAACTGTCTCCACAAGATCAGCCATGATGAGCCTGAACAACAGCATTTCAAAGAGCTGATGGGATGTACAAAGAATGTGATTAGATAATCAAACCAAAGACTCTCACTCATTTAGTTTATCTTGCTTCATTGTTGGCCTTATTTTGTTTTTGAAATTCTATCACATTTCACCTCCATAACCTAGTCATCCATATATGCAAACTCTTGTGTGGATACTGTCAAGCAAGTAGTTAAACAATAATGTTGCAAACAGTTAATAACCCTACAGGAGCTATTGAACTCACGCCATACCAAAACCTAAATTTACATTTAACATTCATAGAATATGAAACAGCATTAGCACATTTGTTTGAAACAAAGTACACTGTTTGTCGATCTCAGCATGGTTCCTTTGTATCTCTTAACAAGTTGTGGTTTGCAAATGTGATTGTGTTCATTATTTTCTGGTTTGATCTATCCTTCAAACGACATGACTGCATACAAGAGAAGCGCTCTCCTCAGAGTCGCTCAGTGAAAGAGAGAGGATCTCAAATGTCATGTGGAAATGTCAGTGGTGTAGTGCTCTGGTATCTCAGCCTGGCAGGAGGGTCTAATCCACAGCTGCATTCCTCCAGCACAGTCAGCAGTGGGCCAGCAGAGCTGACAGATGTTCTGTAAGATGTGAGGGACAGAGGGATGCTGTGCACATCCCATCAAATACACACATAGCGGAACTTCCTGTTGCTGTTGTGCTGTTGTACAGAATGATTTGATGATCTGGATACAATAGAGCTGTGGAGTTACCATTTTATCAGGCTTGGTATTTTATCAGTATTTAAGTCTTTTTGGATTTAGCTATTTACGGTAAATAACATCACCAAGTACTGAACAGAGAGTTTCCTTCATACTCTTAATCCAGTAGGTTGGATGATAATGTGTGCCAAACCCATCATGCCAGTCCATTAAGTTGTCCATCTGAAATCTTTACTCTGACAGGCTGGGTGTTCAGTATAATGGATCTGATGAGCTTGATTGTGGCCTCATGTGGAAATTTTCAAACTTGACCTGATCTCTGTGCCATTGGCTGCTGCCACTATTACTCTGTGACAGATGCCCATTGTGACTGTGACTGCAGAGAGAGAGAGACAGAGAGGGTGCGGGTGAGCAGGAGCCCATCCGTCTCTGTCTTGGAGGGGATTAGGAGGGGCTGTGTGTCTGATTCTGTTAGAAAAGGGAGCTGTCCATGTGAGTGATGGCCGGGGAGCTCACGACATCTCAGCACAAGCCTTGAATGAACAGGCTATGATCAAGGGTCAGAAGCAGCTGGTAAGATTAAAGGAAGTGACATGATGTGCAAGCATGTTTATGCATTTATATGTTCATCACAATTGTGTTATAGCTCCATAATTAAATGTTTACTATAAAACAATCATTTGTTGACTCATGAATACAAAAAGGTCCTGTCACTTGATCATGTCCTGCTCATCCAGGACGTGTAGATCCTGGATAAATTCCACACAGAAGGATTAAGGTTGTTAATATATGAGAGAAATAATCATGCATACCAATAATGTATCTAAATAAGTACATAGTAAAACAGCTAAAGGAAATTGTACAAAAACACTATATTCACCATTCATCTACCTACCGCATGTTTCCAGGAAGTGGAAGAAAACCTGAGAACCCTGTGGAAACCAGCACGGACATTAGGAGAACATGCACAGGAACTCTATAGAGACTGTAACTCGAGCCAAGGATCAAACCGGGTCTCCTAGGGGTCTGTGAGGCAATGCTCCCTGCTGCACCACTGTAACTCCCTTTATTGTAACCTTATTGCCATTATTATATTTAATAACAACAAGAATTAGTTTTAAAGTAATCACATGGACTAGGGCCTGGGACTGCTATTGGTACAGCTTGGATACTTCTTCAACT
The DNA here is from genome assembly GCF_023375685.1 of Ictalurus furcatus. Lineage (NCBI taxonomy): Eukaryota > Metazoa > Chordata > Actinopteri > Siluriformes > Ictaluridae > Ictalurus > Ictalurus furcatus. The sequence goes on from NC_071263.1 coordinate 16,144,799, forward strand.
GATCTCAAACCTCTTTATTTATGCTGGGGTTGGAGCCGATTTATTCTGTAAAGTTTCCCCTTGGCCTTTCACTCCAAGTAAGATTTATTCATGTTTGAAGCCTGGGTGGTTGTTTTTAAGCAGAAAGCAATGTTATACTAGGCAGCAATTTTCCCAGAGATCCAGCCAGTTTCAGTTATTGAGTCCCATCATTAGCACCATCAGAGCAATCCCCTCACATTCCTATTACATACTATCCTGCAATTCTTCTAATGTCTTCTATAGGTGTATATATCTACCCCTCTATTTGAATGTATCTAGATGTATTGTGCTGGATGGAGATCATCAGCTCAACACACCTGAACCATGTCAACACAGCATCCTGCATTACATTAAACTGAGCCACACAAATCAGTTATCAAAGGACTGTGAGGCAGGTCAATCAAAGTTGTGTGTGTTATGGACTGGCTGTTAGTTTTAATTACAGGAAATGGTATATCTTTTTGTGTCGCTCTGCAGGGCTGCATGTATGATCTGTCATGTACACAATAATCTGATCCTGTGCTGACAGAAAGAGCCAGGTGCTCATATATTTGCACATAGAGCTCATACACATCAAGACTTAATGGAAGCGTGAAGCAAAAATGTGTAAATATTCTGTTTGAGTCACACTCTGGCACATGCATTTCAACTTGCTTGGAAAGATTTGTGCATGGATGGTTGTGGTTTAAATCAAATACATTTTATTTAATTGTTAATGTCTGATAAAAATGATCTCCACTTCTCAGATTTTTAGAAAAACCTTTTTTTTTTTCTTTTCATTTAGTAATACAACAACTATCATTCAGACAGAGTAGTGCTTTCAGAGCCCCACACCAGACTGTCTTTCAGATCATTACACATATCTTATCCAGTCCTGCCTCCTCTGTGTTAATATCGCCCAAACAATTGCATATGCCCAATAAAGCTTTACAGGCCTGGCATCTGCCGCTCAGCCATCGGTGCAGGGGATTTGATATTTTCACCTGTTCCGCACACATACACTGCTGAGCGGTAAACATGCCTCAGTCCACACTTGTTTGAGGGCCCATCTGGTGCCTAGTATTAAAAGTGCCTATTTAAACAACAGCGCCTAAAGAATGGAAAAGGGCAGATCATACTGAAGTCTCCCATAAAGCCAAGCAGTGCATGACATTTACCTCGCCACACACTCTAGGACCCAATCCTTACACAGGTTGCCTCTTGTCACTAGAGGTTGCCAATAAAAAAGGCAATTTCAGGAGATGCACTACAGCTCATCAAAATGTCCTTTTTGTGGCTTATTAATATTGCATTAGTGTCAGGGATGATGGTGAGTATGTACATAACAAATGAATTTGCATATGCATTTTCCATAAACTGTGCAGGTACAAAGTAACAAATGCCATCTACACTTAGAGGCATTGTGAATTATGTTACACTCCTGGGAGTCCTTATATACCTGATATCCATAAACTGTAAGAAATATCTGTATATTAACAGTTGTATGACTGTATATTTGACCACAATTTGTCCAAAGCACGTGATTCACAGGTGATTTTTTTACGCGAGGTTTTTTCACATGTGTGTGTTTTGTTTTTTTTGTACAGGTGATTCACGTGCGCTCTGAGTGTTTGTGGACAGAAAACCGTGTGTAGACAGCGCGTGAGTAGCGAATTTTTTGTGACCAAAAATAATCTCGCCTTGGGCATGCTACATCCTTGGTCTTGGTGAGTACTCACGTAAATGCAGTCAGTTATGTGTTAAGTTAACCTAAACATTTTGGAAAGAAATCAGATGTGTGTCAGTATATTGGATCTGTGCATTAGGTCTTAAAGTGACAGCAGCCTTATATACCTGCTGCTGTCTGTCATTAATGTTCATCAAATAACAAGAGACAAAGAGAAAATCACTCATTTATGACTTAATAACTTTTAGTACTTTTAATAAGAATCAATGTATATTTCATTCATATAGTGATGACTATGCAGAGTTTTATTTTTACATTTGATTATATAATTTCTGTATGGCAGTACGTCTCCAAGATGATACGTAGAGCTTTAGAGGGCTCCACCTCCAGTGGGGGTCTGTATTCAAGCCATCCCTGTGTACTCGCAGTATACAAATTGTTAGCTATCTTTGTCCCTGTTTATCTCTTTCTCACCCTGTCCCTCTCTATCTCTCTTAACAGTTCAAGTGTAATGTTAGTGTGCATTAGAAATAATATTTTCCTCTGTTTTACAGCTGTAAAAGTAGCATCTGGCCAGTCAATCATAAAGGCATCCCCATGCTCTACAAGTTACAAGTTATCTCCATTTCTTTCTCTGTCCCTGTCTGTTCTCTCCCTGTCCCTTGATATAGAAATCTCTTTCTCTCTCTCCTTGCATGTCTGACACACAAAAAACAACCACAGTGTAATATTAGTATGTATTAGTAGTAATATTGTTCTTTGTTTTAGATCCACTGAAGTAGCATCTGGTGAGTCCATGCTCAAACCACCCTCATTGTACTGAAGGTATACCATTTAAATAACCGAAAATGTCCTTATTTATTTATTTATTTATTTATTTATTTATTTATTACTGTGGGTTCACTGTCAATTAACAGAAAATTTCAGTTTTTAAATTATGGGACAAAATCCATGTAATGAGCTGCCAGTACTTTTCTGTTATTTTACGGATTTATTTCTTAGAGTGTAGGACATTACTCCAAATCTCTGCCTTATAAAAAATGTTTTAAACATCTACATTTGAAATTGTTATAAATGATTATGTATTACCTATAGTAAAGTACAGTTTTTATGAGCTTAGAGTTTTTAAATACATTTTTAAAAGATATTTTAAATATATAATATGAATTTCTAATATAGTAATCAAGATATTTTTCAATGTCCCCAACTGTAATAGAATATAGAACTAATAGAAATAGAAAATAATTAAATCTACTCTCAGTAGTTATTGTGTATACAAACGTGTCCAGATTCTTTCATAATGTATTTAATCACATTTTCATCACATGTAATATAAATTATTAAAAATAATATACAATATTTTATTCTACTTAACCACTGGTAACAATCAAATACCAACCCTGTTACCTAGATTTTGGAATATAGAACAATTTCATTTTACAGTTTTATTTGAAAAATGTATGTAAACCTTTACAGTATCAATACAATGTGCTTGAGGAGTTATAGTTGACATAAGCCAGAAATGTCAATTCTGTTACTAAGGTTAATAAGGCTGATATGGACAGTGACAGGGTTGACAGTTTGCTATAGTAGGCTATAATAATAATAATAATCATCATCATCAGAAAAGGTATTTCTAATTAAAATATAGGGAAAAATATAAAGGTAAGTAAGATGAGTCAAACATTAAAAAGAGATGAAAGAAAGTGAAAATAAAATATGTGTATTCCTAGTCAGAAAGAGAAAGAGCAGCCACATTAGTTGCCCGTATGCCCAAATGTTGCCCTTATGTCAGCTGTATACTGAGACATATTTTGCTAATAATATTATTAAAACACAAAATAGCCTGAAATAAATAGATTGTATTGTTAGAGGATAAAAGATCAATTACATATTATAAAACAATGAGGAAATTATTTCAAGGTGCTCAACATAATTTTAGTTAATTTAACTTGTCTACTGAAGTTATTTAGTTACAGGGCCCTCCACCATTATTGGCACCCTTAGTAAGGGTGTGAAAAAGTGTATTTATTGTTAACCTTTTGATCTTTTGTTAAAAAAAAAAAAAAACACAAAAAATACTCTGCTGTCATGGATATCAAACAATTGCAAACACAACACAGGTTTATCAAAAAAAAATCTTTGTTAAATAGAGATGTGCAACAATTATTGGCATCCTTTTAGTCAATACTTTGTACTACCTCCCTTTACCAAGATAACAGCTCTGAGTCTTCTCCTATGATGCCTGATGAGGTTGGAGAATACATGGCAAGGGATCTGAGACCATTCCTCCATAAAGAATCTCTCCAGATCCTTCAAATGCTGGCGAACTCTCCTCTTCAGTTCACCTGACAGGTTTTCTATGGGTTTCAGATCAGGGGACTGAGATGGCCATGACAGGACCTTGATTTTGTGGTCAGTAGACCATTTTTGTGTTGATTTTGATGTATGTTTGGATCATTGTCCTGCTGGAAGATCCAACCACAGCCCATTTTAAGCTTTCTGGCAGAGGCAGTCAGGTTTTCTTTTTATATCTGTTGATATTTGATAGAGTCCATGATGCCACGTATCCTAACAAAATGTCCAGGTCCTCTGGCAGAAAAACAGCCCCAAAACATTAAAGAACCACCACCATATTTAACCATGGGCATGATGTACTTTTCCATATGGCTCCCTCTCTGTATGTGCCAAAACCACCTCTGTTGTTTATTGCCAGAAAGCTCTATTTTGGTTTCATCTGACCATAGAACCTGATCCCATTTGAAGTTCCAGTAGTGTCTGGCAAACTGAAGAAGCTTGAGTTTGTTTTTGGATGAGAGTAGAGGCTTTTTTCTTGAAACCCTTCCAAACAACTTGTGGTGATGTAGGTGACTTTGGATTGTATTTTTTAAGACTTTCTGACCCCAAGACACAACTAACTTCTGCTATTCTCCAGCTGTGATCCTTGGAGATTTTTTGGCCACTCGAACCATCCTCTTCACAGTGCATTGAGACAATATAGACACACGTTCAATTCCAGGTTTATTGTGGAAATGGGCATTTTCAATGCTTTTGCTATTTTCTTATAACCACTTCCCATTTTGTGAAGCTCAACAACCTTTTGCCGCACATCACAACTATATTCCTTGGTCTTACCCATTGTTATGAGTGACTAAGGGAATTTGGCTTATGTGCTACCTCATGTGTATACCCCTGTGAAACAGGAAGTCATGGTTGAACAAGTTCCTATTCCTAGTCTCCCAGGTGTACTAAAAAAATTTAAAATATAAATGGGAAAATCTTCAAATATATTTTTCTCATATGAATTCATGGGGTGCCAATAAATGTTACCTATATTTAACAAAGATAGTTTTTATATACCTGTCTTATGTTTGCAATTGTTTGATAACCACAAGCGCAGAGCATTTTTGTGAATTTTTAAACAAAAGATCAAAAGGTTAAACAATAAAGACAATTTTTCAGTCTTCTTTGCTCATACAGTATTAACCAAGAGTGCCAATATTAGTGGATAGCGCTATATATTGTAATAAGTGGCACTTCATTTGAAAGGCAGTTAAAAATATTGCCTGTACATACATTAGATTCAATATGAAATAGTTGTTGGGGCAGGATGACGTTTATAATGACATTGCTTCAAACAAAATTAAGTCAAGAGGCTGTCACACTTGACTTATGCTATAGGCTACTATTTAGTAAATTGCCTGTACATACATTAGATTCAATATCAAATAGTTGAGAATTTCCATAGCGTATGTAGAATTAAAACAAACAAATGTTCAATAGAACTCTTAAGACATTGAAGAGCCTATGTTTCCCTGCAAATCAAGCACATCGTTTTTGAATAATGTGTGTGTGTGTGTGTGTTGGGGGGTGGCTGGGGGGCATTTACTGGGTCAAAATTCACCCCTTCAGGACAATGGCCAGTTAGAAGGTGAGCTTTCAGTAGATCAGCAGTGTTTGGGGTCTGGTGACCTCATGTGGTTGCCACTAGGAACCTCAGATAGTTCTATCCTGAAGTGTACAGTATGATGGGTGGATACAGTCTGTCCTAACCTTCCATTTGTGAACTAACCACAAAAAAATGGAAAAAGATGTAAATGTAGTAGGAGAGTCAGTACATGGGCCTGGTTTGGTTGTTTGAAAACAAGGCTTTCAAGAGTCTAGCTATGAACCGTCTACAGCTGCCAGTACTAATGATGCTAATTAGCTGAGTAATTACATTACTGTCTCTATGGGAATGGAGAGGGAAAAACAAGAGCTCTGACATGGAAAGCTTTTTCTTTTTTTTCTAAAGGATTTATTTTTTCCTTTGAGAAGTAATCACAGCCGTGCTTTACTGATACACATTAGAATTCCACCGCCTAATTTAGTTAGAGCATATCATTTTGACTTCTCTGCTGTGCTCTCGTTTTCTCTGTTTCTCCTCTTTGTCTCTTTTCTCTTTTTTTGGCTCACTGTAATTCTGTTCAAACCTTCTAATCGAGTTATCCGATTCAAATTTGTTCAGGGAAAATTAACAATATGAGGAAGTCTCTACACTAGCGAGAGGTTATGCCATACTTAATTGTGATATTGGGAGAAGACGAGGCATTCAATTTGAGAACCTAGAGAGAGAGAGAGAGAGAGAGAGAGAGAGAGAGAGTGTGACACTAATCTCTAATCAGTATTAGGTAGTGCATACAGAGCTGGGAAGTTTCACACACCTAATGTGAATGGGGTTTGTCATAGCGGCAGTGTATTCAGGAGAGCTGCTCTCCATGAGGAGTGGAGTAGGATTAACAGACACTCTGAAAGGATTCAGTGCAGAATCACATCCTCCCCAGAGAAGGCTTCATCCCTCTGAAAATCTCCTCACACACTCCAGCTTTTCTCTCTGCCTTCACTCAGCCATGGCACACACACACTAGGATTTCCTGGAATGGAAAAAAGTAATGCTTTCTACAGAGTGATATTGATTTTAGTCACCATTTCATTTTAATTCAGACTAATATTTCTCCCTATTTAGTTTAAAAGAACTGCTTTCAAGCCAATTAGGCATACTCACCATGTGTGGACAGCCTGTCCATGATGACAAACTACATTTATTTATTTGGCATAAAGCTTTTATCCAAAGTGACTGAAGCAGTTTACAATCCAAGCATAGAGTTGAGTGTGAGAGTAAAGGGCCTTACCCAATAGCACGACAGTAACAGTGGCAGTCCTGGGATTTGAACTCACACCTTTCTGATCACAAGAACCTGTGTTTTCTTCCACCATCTATCTACTTTTCAAATGTAAGAAAAAGAATCTAAACACGTTTATCAATAGTGTGGTAATGATAATGAAGTACTAAATAAACCATACGGATAAAATACTGAGTTGCCAGTGTATGTTGTTAGTAATTTGTAGAAGCAAAATAAGGTTGCCCTCATCTGGTTATAGTGGGGTATAACAATTCATCAGTAGTCAAAAAGACATACAACTTCTTGTTGTTTTTTTCTGCAACAACATTCTGTGACTAATTAATTTGGGTAATACTTGTTAAGCTTGGGGATTTCACAGAGTTTGCCATCTTTGAGCCCAATTCAGGATTCAATTCCATACCAAGTGAAATCCGGTCAATTCCATTTGAATTTAATATAATCAAGGAGCATTTCATGTCTCTCTCTCATGGACCCTTCACCCTCCTGCCATGTGGGAGAAGGTACAGGAGCATCCGTACCAGCTCCAGCAGACTCCGCAACAGTTTCTTCCCTGAGGCAGTCAGATATCTCAACACCCTGCTGCCTCCCAACGCTCAGCTGGGCTGGTCAAACACCTAACCCAGTATAACTCATTACCACTGCACACTGCACTTGACAAAGCTGCATCAGTCACTTTTATATTATGGAATTCATTTTTGCTGGCATTATTACTGTTGTACTTGTGCTGCCACACTATACAATAATTTCCAGTTTATAGCCCATGTTCTGTGTATTTATTGTCCCGTGTATTGTTTTGCACAGTCTCACACTGTTGAGTATTTGCACTTTATGTAGTCTTATGTACTGTTCTGTGTTGCACAATGGTCCTGAAGAAATAACATTTTGTTCCAATGTACACACGCTATATAGAGGAAGGACAATAAAAACCAATTTGAATTGATGGCACTGAATGACACTACATTTATAATAGTTCAGATATCAGTGTCATCATGTACAGTAAAAGTTATTCGTATGTAAATTCCTTTCAAACTTTTTTTTACTCCAACTACAGCAAAAGAAAAGATTAGACCAATACTCCAGCTTTTAATTGTTGTTGGATTTCATCTATTTTAACTTGTGTTTTGCCTTATTGTGTTATTATTACCTGACTAGATTTTGAGCAGCGGCTCATGACCATATATTTTGTTGGGGCAGGATGACGTTTATAATGGCATTGCTTCAAACAAAATTAAGTCAAGAGGCTGTCACACTTGACTTATGCTATAGGCTACTATTTAGTAAATTCTTAGAGTAAATCCATAACAGGCAGTTAAGAGTCAACAACATGCAGCATATAGTCCAGCAGCTCATTTTGAGCAGTTTTAGTTGTAGTTTTGCTGTCTGCCCCAGTGGACAAACTGCCACTGTACATTTAATTTCTAATCTGTTACTAGGTTGTATAATGGCTGTGAATAATAAATCATTGGAAGTTGCTGTAGCTGAAAGCTAAAACAAGGTGTAAAAATCTTATCTCTTGTCATTTTTTTATTGTGAGGCATTTTATAATAATAGCTTCTTTTTTTTACACTTCACCAAATAGCCTTGTCATCATTTAACTAGATAAAAGGTGTTTGAGGCCCTACCTGTTATATTCTATATTTAATTATATGAGGAGAAGAAATGAGTCTATATATTCTGTCTCATACCATTGAGCGTTCTTTTCACATCTTCAGTTTCTGAAGATGACACTGAATGAGTGTAGTGTGAGCCTTTCAGGCTTGGTCCTGCCAGACACTGTTATGAGTTTCCCATGATTTATTTTGATGTGTACAACGCAGATGAGAAGCAGACCAGCTTTTGTCCTGCTGCAGGGTCAAGAAATTGTAGCAAAACACTCCCATGACCATGGAGAACACTCTTTTTACACACCCCTTTTAATGGATCAAGAGTAACACAGGTAAAGTCATTCAGATTTCTTTGTACCATTCTTTTTTGGAGCCTCAAATGTGAGGCCATCACTGAGTTAATCATTACAAAGCCTCGGCAGAGAATAAAGTTCCTGCAGCAGCTGAGAAAATCATCACCATAATGTCTGTCTTCACACGCTCAGTAACAGTCTGGCTTATTTCAGCCAAGCCACAATATATTAGCATCGTCCCATCATTGGTGAGGCTGCGACATGCTGTCCTTCACAGAGCCATAAACAACAGAGACAAAATAACATTAGCACTGTTGCTGCTCAAACACAGCATTACACAAGCATAATCTATAATTATCATACCATTTGGCTGGACACGAAACCACTGAAAGTTTCAAGTACTAGGGTATGCAAGTGATCTTTTGAACAAACTGAGGCAAACAATTTGGTTTCCTTTAATGAAATGGAACTTGCTGAGTGATTGCTGAGACAATTTTTCAGTCTGTTCTTGATGTATCTATGTGATATTGTGATATATGTATAGGCATTATCAGTTAACTCAAGCTTCTGGATTCAGCTTCTCATTCTGCCCTCAGATTCATCACCATTAACAGCTATAGTGTGTGTGTGTGTGTGTGTGTGTGTGTGTATATATATATATATATATATATATATATATATATATATATATATATATATATATGTGTGTGTGTGTGTGTGTGTGTAAATAATATATATATAATATAATAATATAAATAATATGTGTATGCATGTATGTATGTGTATATATGTATGTATATATGTGTAAATAATATATTTATCTTCTTTATGTTTTGTTTTTTATCTTTAGCTAGTTGCAATGTCTGTTTTAAGTAAGCAATTGCCAAATTCCTCGTATGTTAATCCTACTTATAAAACTGGTTCTGATTCTGATTATGACATGACGCAGACAGAACTTTTACAGAGTTTTTCACCTGCTGAATGATCTGTTAGGTTCTGCACAACTGTGCACCCTGTTTCTTTAGCGTTTGTGTTGCATTAAGTGTTCTGAGGCTAAAGAATGTGATTTTGCAAGCAACCTGTAATTGTTTCTCTATATTACATTTTAAAGAATGTATCTGGCTCTGACCTGTATACCCGCTGTTCTTCATCCAGAACTTCTCATCATCTGCAGCTTTGTAGATAATGGACATTGTGATAAATATTTGCCTGTGACATGCTTGGGTATTTCCTTTCTGTTTACTTGGAGTTGCGTGATAACAGGAGTCTATGCATTTCTGCATAGGAGATTATGGAGAGCAGATTCGAACATGATTCACATTTTGCTAAACACTTGTTTTACATTAGCAGTGCACATGCATGCAAACCATTCATGATAACCAGAACAAATAACAATATACTTCATTATTAATTTTAAAAAGGAAGAAAATACATTATGACTTATTTCTCATAAATATGTTAGTGGTTATTTTTAACATGTGTGTTGTTGCTTTATATTAGGCATTAGGTCTCATTCTTACAAGGTTTAAAGCATTTGAGGCCAGTAACCCATCTGGAAGCACATCTGGGATGATGAGTCTGTGTGGAAATGTACTGGTTAGTAATGATCCTGATTGTGCAATTGTATAGAAGTTGTTTATAAGGATGTGTGGTGTTTTCTGCAGACTGTGCTGTCAGTGCAATGATTTAAGCTCAACCTTATCGGTCCTGGGAGACTGACACAAAACAACACCTACATCTGCATCACTCGCAGTGTAGATAGCACACTAAGCACAGATAATGAATTCAGTGAAAACATTCCCTGGTCTCTATAAAGTCATGAGCCAGCTGGAATGTTGAGCTCTGTAAATGTGCTATATACCAGTGGAATGTATATCTAGCCGCACTAACAGCTTCTGACATCAGGTATTTCATGGTCATGTGGTGCTTTCTCAGCGCCTGGTTCATACCAACATTCATGTTTTAGAGCCATGTAAATTCTGTACTGATCCACATACAAGCTTTTTTCTCACGTGTCGTTCCAGTGCTTTGAGTAAATCTGGCATTCCCACTGGTGTGTATGCTTTTTTATATTATTTTTGTCCTTGATTAAGAAGCTATTCCTATTTGTAAATATTCTCTATCATTCAAAAGTCACATTTTTGTTTCTTGGACTTTATGTTTCAAATGAGTTCTTGCATAACAGCTCCTTATAATTGTTACTTGTTAATTTCTCTTTATTTTCTGAATGTTTCATTCATTCGTTCATTTTCAATAACTGCTTTGTCCATTTCAGGGTCATGGTGGTTCTGGAGCCTATCCCAGGAACACTGGGTACAAGGCTGGAATACACTCAGGATTCACACCTAGGGGCAATTTAGTGTTGCCAGTCCACTTCCTGGCATGTTTTTGGTAGGTGAGAGGAAACCAGAGAACCTGGAAATCGACACAAATAACAGGAGCGCATGTAAAACTCCACAGACAGTAACAAACTGGGGACCCTGGAGCTGTGAGATGGCAAAGTTTATGTTAATGTACCAGTCATTAAAGCTTAACTAGTGAACTGAATATTATAAGCAAGTAAATAGTAGGATTTGTTAAATATTCAGTTGATTGATTACAAAATATAATGATAGAACATAAGGTAATTTTCTTTTTTGTTAAAAAATAGTTTGCTTATCCAATCCAAAAACACAAAAAACAATGAAGAGGCTGCTGTAGAAATATGGAACAGTGAAATGGCCCACAGTCAGTAAGCTAATGCTGAGGTAAGCATTTTTATTACACACTCATTAAGCATTGTTTACATCTATATCAGACAATATGTCTGTCTACTTCTTTACAATATAGGTAACTGACTCCAGTCTCACCTTAGTTTCATTTGTTTGACCAAAAATTAAATTCTTATCAAGTTCTGGAAATCATTACATTTATAATCCTAAATCCTACCTCAGTTGGATTTTATATATTTATATATTGCAATGTCTCAATGCCCCCGGTGATATCGGGTACAAATGTTATTTTTTTATTGTATACTGTATGTGTTTAAATGCTGGAAATGAAATACATACAAACTCGCATATAAGTCAAACCAACCTAATGTGACCTAATGCAGCATGATATACAGTCTTTCTCAGACACATCTGGAAACGATGTGTTACTTAGTGCAAGACTGGCTCTTTTAAGGCTTGATGCAAATCCAACATTTTAAGCTCTGTGCTGCCACAATCGCAGTAACATAGTCATGCAACGCACGTTTTGCTTGAAGTCATATGAACTAAAAATTATGTTGTTTATGTGAGTTTAATGATGTTTATCAATCACATTTTGACAGTATAATCTCTCTCCATTTGAAAAAAACAGCAGTTAAAGCTGCTACACAATTTTGAGCTACAATTTTATGAGACTAAACCTGGGATATTTATTCTTTCTGATTATTTAATATTTCTATCTATTATATAGACTTTTTTCAAAATTCAATTTTGTGATTAACCTCAGTTCATACAGTGTATGCTTAGATAAATCTATCACTGTGTGTATCCTAGCTGTCTCAGGTCACTTACTTCTTTTTCTGGTTGCTTTGGAGTGCTATTTCTTCAGCTCTGTCTATGTGCTCTACAGCCTGCTGGAAAACATAGAAAGTTTACATGCCTTCCTGCTCTGGGCTGCTTTCAATTAGCCTCAGGATGGCTGCACTTTGATACAGTACCATCACATCAAATGAAGCCTTTTCCACCCATGCTAGATAACTGCAGGGGGAAAATATATATATAATCCAATAAATACACAACAGCAAGTCAGTTCTGCAAAACAGATGGAAGAATCTCTCAAAACATATCAATCCACCTTGTAAAAGAAGTTACTGTACAGTGTGTGTGTGGTGTATGCACTCCTAACCATATAGAGTATTTGAGCATTTGCTTTAAATGAATAGGACACACATCTAATTACATCACTATTTAAAGGGTTTGACTCTTCACATGTCCTCATCATGGTGGGTCTGTGCCTGTCAGTTTGAGTGGTTATGTCTCAGTTATGTCCCAATTAATCTGACAATGTTAGTCTAAGATACTCCCTTTAATATGCAGTGGAATGTCTTATAAATAAAACAACAGATTTCTAACAAAGCACTTAACTCCTGGCAGTTTAATGACCCGCCAATGTGAACAAAGATGAATCCCAGTGACCATCACTAGGACTCCTTTTATGCAGCTGATGCAGTGAACGTACCACTGCAACATGATCCTGTACATTTGTGGTATAGTATACACAAAAGCAACTGCACCCTCTGGATGTAATCAAAGACACCACCTTCAATAAACATGTTGCTCTTTCAACTTTCTCATCCTTCCCTAGCGTGAGGATCATATGGAAACATAAACATCAATGAGGAGCCAGGGGAAATGCATCTGTTCCTCAGAAAAGCCACTTAAAGTGAAAACCAAACATATGGCCACTTTAGGGATAAACACTGTAAATGACTGTTGTGGTATATTTGGTTCAGTGGCAGTCACCATAAACACTATCCTGGAGAAAGCTGCTCAGTCAGCAGGGAAAAGGTTTAATGTGTGGTAACGCACTTTCCTGTGATTCTGGAAAGCTACAGTCGGTAAACCAATTATACACATACCTCTATTTGAGGTAATAAAAAGTTGTTGTTTATTATTATTATTATTATTATTATTATTATTATTATTATTATTATAAGATGCATGGTAGGCTAGTGTGTTAAAAAAATATATCTTTACCCTCAGTAACATTTGAATTCTGATAACTATGCATTAAAACTGATTACATTTCAGAGGAAATAGTCCTAAACTGATGGTTTTAATTAATAACACTAGGTGGCAGTGTGGAATGTCCTCTCAGCAGATGTGGACACGTGCTGTCTAGCTGGCCAGATAAAGCAGAGATAAAGTCAGACTCTACAGGAAACAGATGAATACACATGAATAATTACTACAATCACTCGGTCATCACACACATGCTGGAGTGATTACTGGACGTTTGAGATTAAGATTATACATGACAGATTACAATAAGAAGGAAATTATTTGCTCAAATAATATTTTTTAGATATTTAGATTTTAGACATTCAGATTTTTACTGGGCAATCTGGCACTTTAATAGATCATGAAATGTGTGTTAGTTAGTTTAGACCCCAATTCAAACTTGGAAAAGCACCTCTCTCATTTCAGTGCTAATGTTATCTTAAAAACTGCCCTTTTAAAATGTCTCTATTCAATTTCTCACTCTTATTAATTATTTTACTTTTTATTATATATTTTGATGTTGAAAGGTCTTAGTTGTAAAAATCATACTTTCATACTAAGCTTATCCTGAAGCGTATGTGGTGTTGTCACAGGGGCCCTGTGTGTTTACATCTGTGAAGACTGAGTAAATGATCATGTGCCTTAATTGATGAGCATTTAATGAGAATTGAACATTTAATATGGCTTTGATGTGGTTAATCATAAAGAATACAATAGTTTGATGATAAACTAATTTGATGAGAAACATACTGGTACCATACAGAGTATTTACTCACAGGCTTTATGGAAAACACACACGGTGACCTGATATTTAAGTTATATTTTTAAGTATAATTTTCCCAGTACAGTCATATAAAACACAAATGAAAGCACACTCTGCATTACGGTATTAACACACACTCTAACAGATGTACACACACTCTAACAGACGTCACTGAATCTAAACAATAATTATGAGGTTTAGAAAAGCACAGTCTTCCTGTTTGAGGTGTTTTTTGGCATGACCTGCTGAATTGTCAAGGAAATTCTTTTGAGCTTTCATCCCACCCAGCCTGCATATTTATTTCGCTTCCTACTGTATGTGTTCATGTAAGTGGAGCAGTTTCAGTATTGCACATTATAAATAATTATACATGTATAGACCAGCAGCAAATCAGGAATGACACCTACACTCCCAAAGACTAAACACTGTAGTGAGGACTAGCACAGCCTGGGGTGTGTGAGTAAGACTAAACCTCGCCTGGCTACAGTGTGTGTGTGTGTGTTTGTGTGTGTGTGTGTGTAAGCTCAGTCGATGACATACGTATGTCTGGGTGCTGGTGTGTCAATTTATGTGGTGTGAAAGGTGTTGTTATTTCACATACCAGTGTGTTGATTAGAACGCAATGGTTGTTAAGCTGTTAAGAGCTCCAATGTCTCACTCAGCACCTTCCCTCTAACTTGCTAACCAGTTGTTGTACAAAAGGCACGGTAAGAGAGTAGGGATTTGGGCTCTTTCTGGCTTTTAAACCAACTATTCCAGTCAGACCTATCTTTATGACAGAAAGGCATGGCAGGTTCAGTGCTGAACACAGTGGTCCTGAATTTAATAACTATGTTTTCTAAATGTAGCATTTGCTGATGAAAGCTGTATTTTAACATTAGTTACAACTTAGGTGTTTAATTTAATTTATAATCATTCATTTAATTGATTTAAAATCACCAATAATATCTTCGATACTTTAAACGTTATCTGCGTATACATTGCTGTTTCTGAACATTTGAGGACCCTACAGTAAAAAACATCCTACTTGCACCATCAACACCACAAACCCCCAACCCCACCCCCAGTGCTACAAATCATCGAGTGTTGAAACAACCAGCTATAAGAACAGTTTATTTCCAGATGCCATCAAACTAATGAATGGTCATGGGCCTTAAAGTAATCTCCAAAACAAAATGAACACATGATTCATCTTTTTTTCCTCTTCCTCTCCTTCTACTCTGCAATACAATTACCTACAGTCATACAGTACATTGAGCGATACATGTTAAAACAGTCTTGTAAAATTATTTTTATTATACAATTAAAGTCTTGTTCAAATTCACACATTAGTTACACATTCAAAGTAGTTGCTTCACTGCTACCAATATAACATTGTTGTGTTGTTGTTGTTGTTGTTGTTGTTGTTTAATGTTTGAATTTTACATAGTTAAATTACAGGTGCATCTCAAAAAATTTGAATATCGTGGAAAAGTTTTTTTTTTCTTCTGTAATTTAATTCAAAAAGTGTGTCCCAGTGTGTGCTCTATGTATGATTGTGAGAGCTACTGAGAAATGGAGTCATATTTGGTGTATGTTTAGGCATGTGACCAGTAAACTGATTCTGATTTTGATTATAGCTACACATGGCCCTGCATGTATAAATATTTAACAAATATTATTGCTGCACATTCAATACAAATCAAATGCTTGTATTAACAATTACATTTAACAATTAACAATGAGAACGGTGCCAAATGCACTGACTCTGGCCTCTGATATTGAGTCCTGTATTTGATTAACTTACACAGTGAATCTGAGTGTAATGGAACATGAATGTGTCCAAAGAGAACAACACAGTTGTGCAATAGCATAATTGTGTAAACCCCTGGGTGCTAATAAAATCCTGCAACCTGACAAGCACTGCTTAAATCCTGTGCCCAATATTTCTTCTTTGGAACAATTCAATATTAGCATGCAATACAATGCAGTATTTCTTTTGCATTAAGACACTATATATAAAATACAAAAGGCAATATATATATATATATATATATATATATATATATATATATATATATATATATATATATATATATATATATATAATATATATATATATATAGATAGATATATATATAAGAGAGAGAAAAGAGGATGTCAGTTCAGTGGAAAAGTCCTTGGCCAAATGTTACTTCTGCCTGATAATACGCTGTGGTTCTACAAAAGATTTTGTACTATTATTAATAAATCTAGATTTCAAAAACCAGTACTATGTCATAAACCATTTTTTTAAGTGTGCAAACACTGAGCTTTTTTCAATTGCGAACTGTAATTCAGTAGAAGATGCAGTTTTCCACTGAATATATGTGAATGGTTACATGAAAATTATCATGATTCCGTTCCCTTGTGGAGATTTACAATATCAGGAGTTTGAATTGGCAGACTGCAGGACAGGAGAGCACTATGTTAGGAATAAATATGTAGTAATTACTATTTAATTTGAGATTTTCAGTATCAAAAGTATCTGATCTCTATGATAAGTTGAGTTGTTTTCTGAATTTCACTGATGGATACAGTATAACAATTAATTAGGTTTTACCTTTATTGCTATATGCTTATGTAACACAGTGTGCAGTAAACTATTACTTTCTCTCTAAGTAGGGCTCTTTAACTATGTTTTGTTAAGTGAAAAATACTGAAGAGCAACATTAAGAGGAATGCCATGCCCTTTCTTTGCTCAACTGCCAATCAGTGGAATCAGAAACATTTGGGTCTTGGTAAGTCACAATCTCTTTCCAAAGCTATGACTGCCATTTAGTAGTGCAGAGACATTAACAGTGGTGGAAGGAAGCAATTGGATTCCCGTTGCTTGATTTGCACTGTCAAATTATTGCTTTTTTAATGAATATGGGCACAGACCCAGTAGATCATGGCTTTTAGTCAACGAAACATGTCAAGTAACATTTAGATCTAACCAAATGGGGCAGAGGCAGGTTTAAAATGTATGCAGTAGCAGGTATAGGGGACTGATGAATGGCTAGGCTATTAAAATAAACCCATGCTCACTGTTATTACATTGCCAAATGAACTGGAGGAGAATGAAGAGCTTCCAAAACCACTTCATTCTAGTAAGCAGGGAAAAGCAGTGTGAAAATAAATTCCATTAGAAATGTGACAGACATATGTTTTTCTCTACTTTCTTCCTCTCTACCCAGCTTCTTACCACTGACTCACCATTAAACTGACAGGCCCAAGCCCTTACCTAAATATTGTCTGTCAGTGTAAACACTTTTGCAGGACTTGTGGTGGGTATAATTCTCTCTGCTGTATTTTTTTTCCACCATCGTTTTGATTTTACCAATTTAATATCATAAAAGTGCCCTAAAATATGTTTGCCTGACTTGCATTGCATTACTATGCTTCTTTAATTTTATTTGGGATGTTTTGACTTTTTCATTTGAGATTTTATTCTTGCATCAGGACCCTAATCGGATTTGCCCTTTTGCAACCAATATTTTAACACCAACAAGAGCTGATCTGAGTAACGCTCATAAATTTGACAAATTTACAACTAAAATAGTTACTGTACACCTAGCCAGTGCTAACAAACTCCAACAGTTCATGCTACCAGACATGCATGTTAAAGCATTTAAATTATGTGAATTTCTTCCTACAGTGCATCCGGAAAGTATTCACAGCACTTCACTTTTTCCACATTTTGTTATGTTACAGCCTTATTCCAAAATGGATTAAATTAATTATTTTCCTCAAAATTCTACAAACAATACCCCATAATGACAATGTGAAAGAAATTTGTTTGAAATCTTTTTCAAACAAAAAATTGCCATGACACTCAAAATTGAGCTCAGGTGCATCCTGTTTCCACTGATCATCCTTGAGATGTTTCTACAACTTGATTGGAGTCCACCTGTGGTAAATTCAGTTGATTGGACATGATTTGGAAAGGCACACACCTGTCTATATAAGGTCCCACAGTTAACAATGCATGTCACAGCACAAACTAAGCCATGAAGTCCAAGGAATTGTCTGTAGACCTCCGAGACAGGATTGTATCAAGGCACAGATCTGGGGAAGGGTACAGAAACATTTCTGCAGCATTGAAGGTCCCAATGAGCACAGTGGCCTCCATCATCCGTAAATGGAAGAAGTTTGGAACCAGCAGGACTCTTCCTAGAGCTGGCTGCCTGGCCAAACTGAGTGCTCGGGGGAGAAGGGCCTTGGAGAGGTGACCAAAAACCCGATGGTCACTCTGACAGAGCTCCAGCGTGTCTCTGTGGAGAGATGAGAACCTTCCAGAAGAACAACCATCTCTGCAGCACTCCACCAATCAGGCCTGTATGGTAGAGTGGCCAGACAGAAGCCACTCCTCAGTAAAAGGCACACGACAACCCGCCTGGAGTTTGCCAAAAGGCCCCTGAAGGACCCTCAGACCAAAGATTGAACAAAGATTGAACTCTTTGGCCTGAATGGCAAGCGTCATGTCTGGAGGAAACCCAGCACCACTCATCACCTGGCCAATACCATCCCTACAGTGAAGCATGGTGGTGGCAGCGTCATGCTGTGGGGATGTTTTTCAGCGGCAGGAACTGGGAGACTAGTCAGGATCGAGGGAAAGATGAATGCAGCAATGTACAGAGACATCCTTGATGAAAACCTGCTCCAGAGCGCTCTGGACCTCAGACTGGGGCGAAGGTTCATCTTCCAACACGACAACAACCCTAAGCACACAGCCAAGATAACAAAGGAGTGGATACAGGACAACTCTGTGAATGTCCTTGAGTGGCCCAGCCAGAGCCCAGACTTGAACCCGATTGAACATCTCTGTTGAGATCTGAAAATGGCTGTGCACCGATGCTCCCCATCCAACCTGATGGAGATTGAGAGGTCCTGCAAAGAAGAATGGGAGAAACTGCCCAAAAATAGGTGTGCCAAGCTTGTAGCATCATACTCAAAAAGACTTGAGGCTGTAATTGGTGCCAAAGGTGCTTCAACAAAGTATTGAGCAAAGGCTGTGAATACTTATGTAAATGTAATTTTTTTTTGTTTTTTATTTTTAATAAATTTGCAAAGATTTCAAACAAACTTATTTCACGTTGTCATTATGAGGTATTGTTTGTAGAATTTTGAGGAAAATAATGAATTTAATCCATTTTGGAATAAGGCTATAACATAACAAAAGGTGGAAAAAGTGAAGCGCTGTGAATACTTTTCGGATGCACTGTAAATAAAATTCCATTGTAGAATAATCATGTGTTTGGAAACCTCACTAATGAGTTCCACAAAATTATTCTCATTAATGGTTAAAACAAATAAATTGTATTTTATTTGTGTAGTGAATTTAACATAGACATTGTCACAAATACATTTTACAGAAATATGAATGTAGCTTTAGATCACTAATGAGCAAGCCAGAGGCAACACATGGAAGAAACCTTGAGAGGAATCAAGCTCAAAGGGAAACCATCCTGTTCTGGATGACCCTGGGTATAAATCATTATAGTATACTGAAGACTTAAGGTAAACAGGACAGTCTTTATGATTATAGCAGCAGTTCTTAGAAGCAACAAATCTACAGTATCCAGTTGATATTATCCACTGAAGAAAGAGTGAGTATTGGTCAGAAACTGTTTTTGGAAGTGCAATTCCTCCGAAGAAAAACTTTCTGCTACTTTCTGATTGCTCAGGAACTAGTGTCCTTTACACATTCCTCAACTTTATTAAACTGCTTTCTGTCACTAAACCATACAGCTGTGTGTCATCATCCTAGCAGTGGGAACTAACACAAAGTTTACAAAGAATTGTACCCAGAAGGAGCATATATAGGGAAAAAGAAATGGCCCAGGGCAGAGCCTTGTGGAGCACCAAATTATACACCAAATTTTATTCACTGAACACTACACACCTGCATTTTCATGCAATTATCTAAACAGCCAATTATGTGACAGCAGTGCAATGCATAAAATTATGCAGATACGGGCCAGCAGTAATGTTCGGATGATATTCACATCAACCATGAGAATGGGGGAAAAATGTGATCTTAGTGATTTTGACTGTGGCATGATTGTTGGTGCCAGACAGGCTGGTTTGAGTATTTCTATAACTGCTGATCTCCTGGGATTTTCATGCACAACAGTATCTAGAGTTTACCGAATAGTGCAATAACAAAAAGACTTCCAGTGAGCAGCAGTTCTACGAACAGAAATGCCTTGTTCATGAGACAGGTCAACAGAGAATGGCCAGACTGGTTGGAGCTGACAGAAAGGCTACAGTAACTCAATTGTGGTGAGCAGAAAAGCATCTCAGAATGCACAACATGTCAAATCTTGAGGTGGATGGGCTACAGCAGAATACCTTGTCAGGTTCCACTTCTATCAGCCAAGAACAGAAAGCTGAGGCTGCAGCGGGTACAGGCTCACCAAAACTGGACAGTTGAACACTGGAAAAACATAGCCTGGTCTGAAGAATCACGATTTTCAACAAAATAGACTTAATGTAAAAACTGTAACTAATTTTCATAGTTACACAATTACACTATTTGACCATGTAGTATTAGCATATTAGCATATTTATAGAAGGGATTTACGTATTTATAATCGCACTAATCATTGTTCCCCAGATGAGGATGGGTTTCCTTTTGAGTTTTGATTTCTTCCTCATATCGTCTCAAGGAGTTTTTCTTTGCCACCATCGCCTCTGGCTTGCTCATCAGGGATAAATTCATACATTTAAATTCTATATCCTGAATTTATATATTTCTGTAAAGCTTCTTTGGGACAATGTCCACTGGTTTCATGAACATGACAATGAGTTCCATGTTCTTGGTGGCCTTCCCAGTCACCGGATCGGAATCCAGTATAACACCTTTGGGACGTGGTCGAACGGGAAATTCGCAGCATGAAAGTGCACCTGGAAAAATCTGCAGGAATTGCATGAGGTAATCATATCAACATGGACCAGAATCTCAAAGGAATGTTTCCAACATCTTGTGGAATCCACCCATGAAGAAATGAGGCTGTTTTTAAAGCAAAGGGAGGTCCTGCCCAGTATTAGTATAGTGTTCATAATAAAGTGCTCAGTGTATGTGCTTTTGAATGCAAAGAGAAGTCACCATTAACATTTAAAAATTAATAATAATCAGTCGTCTAAGACAAGGAAACAGTCATTATTTTGTTCAGGTGTGTGTGATTAGAAATCAGATGAATGTGAATGTGACAAAGTTTGTGGGTGTTTGGAAGTGTAACCCGTGGCAGCCATATTTGTAGGCCACGGTGTGTTCTGGGAAACAGAGTTTCTTCTCAATTCTGTTGTTGAGCTGATAATGCACTGCTCTCAAGGATGCCCTAGGTTCCAGTGGCTGTGAATTTAACTAATTTGAAGGACTTTTCATTAACATAATGGACATAGCCACAAAAAGAAGTTTACCTAATCATGTCTATTAATTAGTGGTGCCAATATTGAAGTCTTCAATAGTTCCTGCTTTTTATACTAAAACAACTACAAAGGAAGCATTCAAACTCCTAAAGAAATCCAGAATGAGGAGAGAAACAGGGTATGTATCAAGAAATCCAGCAGTGTTGAATCATAATTTGTCATAAATTGTCAATTTTGTGACCATTATATCTCATGAAAGAAAATCTGTATACTTATGAGTGAACTGTATATAAATTGTGCCAATTGTGAACATTGAGTATATTGGGAATACCACAGTTGTTGCTCCCATATGTGAACATATGAACGTTAACCATCTCCAGGTTCTCACATCTGGGAGTATGAGGTTACAGTTTTTCAAGAATCATACAAGACACATTCATTAATATGAAACATAAGAACAGGCTGTTTTGTAATACACCATGACATGTCTATTTTCTTTCCTGACTATTCATCTTAATATTGTTCAATATTCTGAACATACTTCTTTTTTCTATGGGGAAAAATGAAATCACCTTCTCCACTCTAAGGAACTACGGTATACCAGGAATTGAGTTTTACCTAAATATCTAACTAGAATTACAGTATTAGAAATCTTTAGCTAGTTTTTGTTGATTCTGACCCAGACTGCAGTTTTGAAAGTTCCATTTAAGCCTAATGGATAATATAAACAGCCATCTATAAATAAAAATATAAATAAAATTATATTACATAATTTATACCTCTAATCCATAAACTCTATTAACACTAAAGAGATTATTGCAGTAGAAGAACATAAAAAGGAAGTTTCTTTAAAGTAAGACATGTCATTGAGTTAACCTTTTCTTCATATGTCTCCTCTCTAAGCAGAGGTGAAAAGTCCTGACCATCATGTTGAACTGCAGATCTCAGGAAAAATTGATGGAACATGCTTTGATGCCAAAGCTAAGTTGATACTTTGACAAATGATTGGTAATACAGCACACCAAAGTTAAGCTGGAAAGAAGGAGAAGATACATCAACCTGAGAACATGTCCCTGCATATCTGAAGCACAGGGAAGCTATTATCTTGTCTAGACAGCCTCTGATGCATGATCCACCACACTGGCCACAAAGGACTCAGGAGGTCTCAGTACAGAGGACATGTATTCCCTCCTTAGGGCTCTTTCCAGCAGACGCTCTGGAGCCAAGGAAAAAATTACGACAACCAATTCATGGAAATGTTGCCATGTAATTGTAACTGGTTAAGTGGAATGCACATCATGCTTTCTGCAGCAAAAATAATGATAAATAGATCTGCAGAAGAGGAGTAACCTATGCCATAACAGTCAAAGAATGCACTGATAAATCAAAGTAATAGTGTCACTACTATTCAACATAATACTGATAAATAATGTGTGAATATAACTATAGGATGTTTTGGTTTTCCAGATACTCTTTGAGACATCTGCAGTTTCTCTAATCTGCTCAACAATTCCATATGTTCACATTTATGAAAGCTTGTGTTCTATGTTTAAAGCACTTAGTGTTTTTGTGTAATTGGTCAATTATTTGTAATTATGTGGGGAAAAAATTAGTAAATCAAGAACAATGGAACTCACGTCATAAGATAAGATAAGATAAGATAAGATACGTTAAAATAATATAGGATAAGATAAGATAAGATACGGTAAAATAATACAAGATAAGATAAGATAAGATACGGTAAAATAATATAAGATAAGATACGGTAAAATAATATAAGATAAGATAAGATGAAACAATATAATATAAGATAAGATAAAATAATATAAGAAAGGTTAGCATTCATGCCTTTTCATATAACATTGTTAGTATGGAATCTAATGCAATCCAAACAATTAAAACAATTAAAACATATACCAAACTAGTGTATATCTGAGTCTAAGTTATATCTAACCACAAGAGAGTAAACCTCACCTTTGTAATTAACATTAAATTAACTAAATTAAATTTCCTCCTGATGGTTTATCTAGTAACTTTTGGGAGTGTGGATTGTAGATTAATGCATTTTATCCCATTAAACCTGAGCCTCAGAATAAATATGTGCCTCAAGCACACAGAAAGAGCTGAAGAGTGAAAGCCTGAGGCCTGCAAGCTCTGTACCTTTAGACCACAAACAGTAGCTTTACCAATGTGCCACTAGGTATCTCAATCCCTTTCCATGGCATCACTGCAAATATAGCACTTCAGCTTTTCTTTTCAACTCAGCTCCCATGTCATCAGATTTCACCCCCAAATAATAGAGAAAACTAGCAAGTAAGAACTCCCACAAGGGAGTGCCTTGAAAAATAACACGTCATTTTATGACCTATTGGAGATTTCTTCAATGGGGCCTGGAGGCTGTTCATTGGTCCTTACTTGCTCTAGATATTACTCACCAGTAAACAGTAATGTTTTAGGGGAATACATTAGACAAGAAAGACAAGATTGTCTTACTGATAATCAATGTTTTTAATCAAGGCAGCAACTGATTAAAATCTCGATTTGATTACTCAGTGACTACTCAATGATGACTGGATTGATGACTCATTGATGTCTAGATTCACTGTCTCAGTTGTGGTAGATCAGCTAGATTATTTAGTCAGACTCATAGCAAGAGCATCCACTGTGATACATTCCTTTCCAGAACTGACATAAATACTAAAATATTACCATGCATACTTTCTTTCCTGGGTTTTTGATGAATTATACTATTGGGATAGATCATCTTAGATTATCATGCAGTGATGTACTTGTTGTTTTCAGAACAGCATGAGACACTGCCAAGAGAGAAAGCAGATTTAACTCTTTTTATATGTGTAATGGGTAAATCCACAACTTTTCCAGAAATACCTAACCCTTTTATAATAAAACAGACATTGATTAATATTCTAGTGGTTCACTGACTGACATGTCAATCTGTTATTTCTTGAGCAAGCACATGGGCATTTTCCCAAGTCTGAATACTATTCCAAATGTTTGTTATTTAAACTTATTTCATGGATGGAAATAGTAGAGAGATAATTTGTTTGATTACAGGGTAAGTAATCATGTAATAGTCTTGAGCAGTTGCCACCATTCAAGCTGAGTCTTAAGCAAGGTTGAGGCTAAGGAACTACTTTTACCCATAAAGATGGAGAAATCGTAAACACAGTTATGCAAAGCCCATTAAGTTTCCATTAAAGGAGAAAATGTTTATTTTCTCTTGTTTTGATTAGCCAATTAAGCACAATGAACAGAAAGTTGTAAGGTCACAGACTGCATGCATACACAGTTTTTGATTATTTCACTGACTTTTTTTTCAGGTCTTTCCAGTTAATATAACAGAGAATATATTGACTAGACAGCCTTAAGGACAAATAAGGATACACTTATACGGTTTATAAGACCCAGAGATGCTGGTTATTCTGCAGCTTATTAATAGTATTTTGTGTGAAAAGAAATCCTCTTCCAAAGTAAAAACAAACCCTGCAGGCAATTTTGGTTTAATAGAATCATAATTTTAATTAGTGGTTTGGTCTATTTTTGCTGTGTTACATATAAAAGTTAGCTGATTAACTTTTTAAAACAGAATGGATTAACCTGAACCCAGGGTGAATTTTATTCATTTGAGCAAGCAACCCTTTACACATAAAACACAACAAACTTGAAAAAGTGCATAGTGTAATAAAAACTATTAAAGCTCTGTAGCTTTATAATTCTGTTTATTGTCCATAATTGCTTTATGAGTCACATCTGAGTGAGCAAATTTAAGCTGGCATTCCCTCATTCTGGCCAATCTCAACATTACACAGCTATAGCCTCACTGTAGAGCATTTATCTCCATCCCAGAGGAATTCCAACATGTTTTTCACTGTGAAATCCTTTTCATGTTACATAGTGCAGGAATCATTGAAACACAATGATTGTTTTTCAATCATTGTGAAGAGAAGAGAAGAGAAGAGAAGAGAAAAGAAGAGAAGAAGATGTGATGACATGAATTTTAGGATTGTGTGTGACCTCTGACAGTGGGGGGAAAATAATCAAGCAATCAGTATTTTTTGACAAGTGTTAACTTATATATGAAAAGGACACAACATCTAAGTGGGGCATAGTAAAGAGAAATGCAGAATTGTCCATTTACCCAAGATTCCCTAACCACATTTCTCATAGATATATCTATGTCAGTGACTGTACATACAGTTCAGTCTATAATCCAGTAAAGTCTATAATGTTACCCAGACTACAGTGGGACACACCAAAGTACTGGTAATTTTCAATAGACAGAGACCAGTGTAGAAGGTAGGCATTGGGCTACTGATTAGGTGGCTGTGAGCTCAAATCCCAGTGTAGTCGGTCTGCCACTGTTGAGCTCTTGAGCAGGACCCTTAACACTCACCTGAAAATTGTTTTTGTATAAAAGCATCAGCCAAATGAGGTCAATGGAAATGTAGCAGAACTGAATTTGAACAGACGAGACATCTAGAATGACTGTCTAAAATAATTTTTCTAAATGATGAAATATTACATAAATGTCCATGAGAATTCATCTTTAGTCTGCCATGTTTAACTTCTTGTGTAATTTCTGAAGCACCAAATGTGATGAAACTCATTAGATATACATCATTTTCATAGTCAAATCCAGAAATAATAACCTGCTCTAAAATGTGGAACAGAGAGGAAAAGGAACAGAGTATAACACAAGCAATTGTTTTTGGCTCCACAGGTCTCTTATGCCTCAATCCATCAACCATGATTTAATTACACCATAACCACTAACTCATTTTCTTTCTAGTTTAAGGAAACTCTCTAAACTATCTCATTTAAAAGCTATATTTAAAAACAAACATATTTTTGATTATATTGCCATTTGCTATGGCATCAGTATTACAGATTCAGTGTGATGGTGAAAAGAAATTAGTTGTAATATTTTTGCTGCTAATACACTGTAGTAGTGTATTAGCAGCAAAACTACTACTAGTAGTAATAGTAGTAGTAGCAATATTATTATTATTATTATTATTATTATTATT
Organism: Ictalurus furcatus; assembly: GCF_023375685.1. Lineage (NCBI taxonomy): Eukaryota > Metazoa > Chordata > Actinopteri > Siluriformes > Ictaluridae > Ictalurus > Ictalurus furcatus. Next base: position 16,171,502 of record NC_071263.1, read on the forward strand.
ATTATTATTATTATTATTATTAATTTATAATAATAATAATAACAATAATAATAATAATATGTATTATTATTATTATTATTATTATTATTATTATACGCTTTATAATAACACTATCATTGCATTTGTCCCCGTACCACGATGAGACCTATCAGTGGTCCTACATAACATTTATAAAACAAATTAGCAAGACTGTGAAGGAAAGAAAAACTATATATTTCAACCTGTAACTTCAAATCAAGTTCAATATGAATGCCAATGTTTGGAATAATTGTTTAAGTTGTTCAAACTGTCCACATGAAAGTCCACATAACTCAACACAATGGACAGCATGGACTTGAATAATTAAACAAGGCCCTGAATTTAACAAAAAACTTTCATCAAGGCAGCATTCAAAAAATAAACTCTCCTACCCAATGACAGGATCTGTAATCCAGTTGCCTAAACTATGAAAATGGTGTTTAAAGGAAAACATTTTTTGTGTATGATAAACACTACCCCATGCTGAAGGAAGTATCACTGCACTGGTCTGTACATGATTCAAACACAGAAACTGCACAGCTTTGTGACTGTGACTAATGCTTTGTGGATTAACATGTAGGCAATAGTAGAACCACTGCGGAACAAGAGATTAAATATTTATTGTTAAAAACGGAAAGGATTCTGTTCAACACAGTTTGTAAATCTATAGAAATTACAAGCTTGGCGACACAAAAAAGGCATTGTGGTTTCTCTGAGTTAAGTGCATTACTAAATGAACAGACAAAATATATTTTCATATACACATGTAAAGTTGCACTACACTCCCGGTAGATTTGTGGTTTTTCTAAGATACTGCTGCCAAAATAATTAGTGCAATGGATTTCATATTCCATATGGTCCATCTTTTTTGTTTTCTGTGTGAGGGGAAAATTTCATCTGGCAGCCTAATTCAGCAGACTGGCCCTACTGAGACTGGAAGTATTTGACGTGCAGCAGTAAGAACTGTTTTTGGTAAGGAAGTCACTGTTTCTTGAAGAGAAAAGCCACTGAACATATCTTGGTGAGAAATGCTTCCAAATTTTGATACACATTAGAGTGACCAGCATGGTCAAACATGGCCTCAAATCATTTCTAGAGGTATGCGGTATATGACGGGAAATCTTTAGTTCAGAGTGTCCAACAAGGAAACACTTTAACAAGAGATTTGGCAACGGTGGTTTTTTTTTTTTGCTGAAAGGAAAAGGAGGAGTAGCATGAGAAGCAAATAAGAGGTTATGCAAGTGGAAACATGGCTTCCAGGAATAATTTCAGAATATGATAAATTATTTGTGAACTGGTTACTGAAAATATTCTCAAAATGACTGGAAAATCAGGATCCCACATGATCATTTTCTTAATGTTCTACTGTATGCAACACCTTTGTTGACAGTCTGTTTCTTTATTACATTTGCATGAAATAACATTCATTTATGCATGATATAATGATATATGATATAATGTCTTCACTAATGATAGAAATACCTAAATGAAGTAATGAGACTCCATTAATAAAATAAATAAAAGTGTGTCTTAAACGTTTTAAAATGTTTTTTTTTAAAAATCATGTGTTTATTTCAATTCAAGACTATTTAAAGCCACTCAGAATCAAATATGAATAAAAATTTGCTTAATTAATGGATTTCCTCAATTCTTTCATTATGAGTACATAATTATTACATTATTGTGCATTAAATCACACATGAATTAAGAAAATAATAAAACACAACAGGGTGGTGTGATTGGGCCCAAGACAAAGAAGATTTCTATTAATGGCATGCCCCAAAGTGTTTGTATTCTTCTTATACTGTAGAAATTTGACATGCTGTTCTATAAAATGAATTGACACCTTGTAAATTTGACAATAAGAAACGAGAACTCAATGGTGCTGTGGTATAATGTTGTTTAAGAATCTTTTTTTTTTTAGTGTTATGTTACCCTTTTTTTTTAGCGTTGCAGCATCTGGTCTCAGCAACTTGTGGTAGTTAAAAATATCATGATGATATGATGTGATATGATATGATATTATTTAACCCAGTGCTCCCTATTTGCATTAAAGCAATGTTAAATTATATTGTTGTTGCAAGTTCTTTTCAGAGGAATGAACCCTCCTATCAGTTATCATTTCATTCTTATTGCTGTTTCATGAACATGACACTTACTTTTCCAGGCTTTTTTTTTTTTTGCCCTCGTCCCAACTTTTTTGAGACGTGTTCGGCCATCAAATTCAAAATTACCTTGTTGTTTTCTTAAAATGGTCCATTTACTCAGTTTAAACATTTGATATGTTTTCTATGTTCTATTGTGAATAACAGATGGGTTTATGAGATTTGCAAATCATTGCATTCTGGTTTTATTTACATTCTACCCAACGTCCCAACTTTTTTGAAATTGGGTTGTATACCTCCAGTCACTTGGAAGGTAGATTTAAAACTGATGTTAAATTATATTATATACTTGATTTTCAGACACATGTACATTTTCAGTTAAGCCTACCTTCTCTGTTATTTGTACTGAGTATTCTTTTAAAGTTTCTGTTATCTAATTTACTGATGATTTATTTTTAAATTACTTTAAACAAAGAGGGAAGTCCTTCCTCTGAAGTGAGATTTTAAGCTTGCAAAGCTTCATAAAAAGCTGTTTAAAGTAATTGCACTGTATAAAGACTTTAAAAGAATCCACACCAAAACAGATAACAGCCTGCTTTTACATGCATTAAGGAAACATTAAAGCTCCTTGAGCACATTTTAAAAGGTAGGCATGAAGAACACGTTCATTAAAAGTAAATACTATACTTTATGCATAATACACTTAATATAGATATGCATAATTTTTACTCTCACTCTCTGTAATATTTAAAAATGTTGAATTCTTGTACTTCCACAAATGAACACTAGTAAAGTAGTAACTAGTAAAAAGAGTTTACAGAGGCTCCAAAAGCACAACTGTTAATTGTTTCCAGTGATGACTCCACACATTTTAATTCCTTCCAGATGGTAACTCATTGCTCCATTGCATGTTTCAAAACCTCTCTTCTACAGAAACTACTAGCACATGCGTTTGTGAAGTGGTTCACACTAACAAACAAGTCTACAAAAGATGCAGCTATAGTACAGACTAGAGACCAACTTGTCAGTTGCAGAAAAATGTTATTCTGCGAACTGGGTAATTATTTCCTCTTGAAATTGATTATACCCAGAAATTAAATCTGGATGTTTGACAACAATCTTTATTTATGCACACAGTGTACAGCACAATTTTAAATCTAAAAGAGACATTATGGCATTATCAGTCCATCCATTTTTTGCACTGGTTATCCTACAAAGGGTCACAAGGATCCTGGAGCCTATCCGAGGGGACTTTGGGCACAAGGCAGAGGACACTCTGGACAGGGTTCACACCCATTCACACACTACAGACAATTTAGAGATGCCAATCAGCCTACAACACATGTCTTTGGACTGGGGGAGGAAACCAGAGTACCTGGAGGAAACCCCTGAAGCACAGGAAGAACATGCAAACTCCATGCACACAGGGCGAGACAGGAATTGAACCCCCAAACCTGGAGATGTGAGGCAAACATGCTAACCACTAAGCCACAGTACTCCCCACATTATGTCATTAGTCAGCAAATTCAAAGGATAATTATCCATGTACAGTACAAATGTTCCTTCAGAAATTACTATATAATAATTTTATGTAGGCTATATAGACCACCCTTTCAATTTAAGTAATATTTTAATACTTTCATTGTGATTCAATAACTGCAACAACAACAACAAAAAAACAACATTTGGAATCATGGTGATAGGAGCTCTACATACATATGTTTGGTAGGAAGTTACCTAAATCAAAGTAATGATTTTATGCTATAGTAGAAAGAACTATTAGCACATAGCCATTAAAAGTTATCAGGATATTACAGTTGGTTTAACTAATTATTCAAATTCAGTGCAATGCCTCCACCGTCCACTAGAGGTCACAATCAACAGAATTCAAGTCCAGTTTTCAATGGTACTCAAAACTCAACTTTACCATTAATCATTTGCCTAGTATGTACTGCATGATGTGTGAGCTGGGTTTTGGATTTGTTAAAGTTTCATGTTATTGATCTTGTCTGTCTACTGACGTTTGCTTTTGGATTACTCAGCCTTTGTTTGGCGGAGCATAATGGATTATAAAGATCTCTATGATGAATGATGCAGATATGATGCATTTATAAAACCTGTCCCCAAAACTGAGGCTTCTGACAACTGGAAGAAAACTCTGAACATAAGTTGATGGAAGTAAAGAGGGAGTCCAGTGTGTGAAACTCCAGTAGTTTTTAATATTATGCAGTCATTAAACTACACTTACAATGGATATAAAAATTCTACACACCACTGTTTAAACGGCAGGTTTTTGTGAAGTTAAAGAATGATGCTAAGATAAATCATGTCAGATTTTTTTTACCACATTCAATTTGCAATTGCAAAATATACAAACAAAGTTAAAAAACAATCAGAAACTTTTAGGGGGGAATTACAAATAAAAAACTTATAATAACCTAGTTGCAAACCCTTAAATTAGTTTGTTCAAGAACCTTTAGATTTTACCTTTAGAGTCTATCAGCATGGTACATCTTGACTTGGCATTATTTATCCACTCTTTCTTGCAAAAACATTCTAGATCTGTTAAATTGGGTATGGTGTTCTTTTGGTGATGTGATTTTTTTTGTGCCAAACAAACCTTTTGGAATGATTAAATTATTATACCTTTTGGAATTGGTCTCATCAGACCTTAACACATTTTGCCACATGGTTTGCTGTGATTTTGTTAAGCTTGGATGTTTTTGTGAGAAATTACTTCCATCTAGTCACCCTACCCCACAGCCCAGACATGTGACGAATATGAGAGACTGTTGTCACATGCAGAGAGTAATCAGTACTTGTCAGATATTTCTGCAGATTCTTTAATGTTGCTGTAGGGACAACATTGGGAGCCTCCCTGGTACGTTTTTGTCTTGTTCTTTTGTACATTTTGGAGGGATGTCCTGTTCTTGGTAATGTCACTGTGGTGCTTCATTTTCTCCACTCATGGTGTTACATGGTACATCTTATGTTTTGGAAAAAAATTTGTACCTCTCTCCTGATTGATTCTTTTTGACAAGCCAAGGTTGCTAATAAGTGTATTTGATACCAGAGCACTTTGGGCCAAAGGTCAATGATCAATGTTGTGATTGTATCATCAGATTTGAGGCCATATGTTTTGTATAAAGAGAGGGGCAGGCCTGTCAACTGACCACTGTGGTGAGCTGGATTCATCAAACAGGGTGTTGGACAGATTTCCCTGGTAAACCCAGCAGAGCCTTCCAGGTTGCTTGGGAGCATCTGGTAGAAGCTTCAATGAGAGGCAAATTTACCTCCCACAATGGAAATGACTTCTCCCATGTACTCTGTGAGGTCAGGGACATTGAGTCTGAATGGACCGTGTTCAAGTCATCAATCACAGAGACAGCTGCAAAAAGCTGTGGCCAGAAGGCTGTCAATGCCTGTCATGGCAGTAACCACAGGACTCGCTGGTGGATATCACTGGAGAAGGAAGCCTTGATACTTGATAGTTTATATAAAGAGGTATATAATTGAGAGGTATAGGAGAGTCAGAAGGGCCATGCACAAGCTCTGCTGAGCAAGTTCAGGTGAGTGTTGACCTCTACTGAAGATATGTTTAGTGATGGAAGGAGCATGCCCTTGCTTCAGAAGACAATGGCAAAAATGTATGGTGTTTTGGAGTCCATCTCTGTGGCTGAGGTTAATCTTCACAGCAGCAAGGCCTCTTCAGTGTTGCATGGAGATCTGGGGCAATGCCTATGGACTAGCAAACTGGGATGGCTTTCCCCATTTTTATAAAGGGTGGCCAGATGGTGTTTTCCAAATATGGGGAATCACACTCCTCAGCCTCCCAGGAAAACAGCGTTCTGTTGTAGGATTCAGGAAGAACAATGTGGGTCCCATGGACCAGCTCTTTACTCTTGCATAGCTTAGTGAGGGGTCATGGGAGGATGCTAATACAATCTATATGTGATCATTTGCTTTGCATTTTGTTTTATTGTATGTGTTTTATTGTGTCTCTTTTATTCTTACAGTTTTGAGAGTGTGTTAAAGTTCTTGCCAGTGAAACATCTCTAAGCTAGTAAACTGACCACCAAAAAACACATTGGCTTTAATGTAATAGTACTATTTCTAGACTACAATGATTAGCTCAGATGCTAGATAAATAAAACACACCCTCTCTTTATCATATAAGCAGTGAAGAGATTATGATATGTTGTGTGATTAAAATGGGAAATAGATACATCTGTCATCCAAAAAATTAGGGAAAGTGTAAGGTTAAAAATTGACAGAAAATGAACCATAAAATAATAATTTTATTAATTGTTTGAGCCCTTAGGAAATGATAATAATATTTTTACAACATATAATAACATACAACAACAACAACAACAACAACAATATTATTATTATTATTATTATTATTATCATTATCATCATCATCATCATCATCATCATCATCATCATCATCATCATAGTTATTATTGTTTTTGGTGTTGTTGTTGTTATTTATTAACTATCTTTATGATACTTTTTTTTTGTTATAGTATTTTTGACCTTTTATAGCCTATTAGTAACTTTTGTCATTTTGTTAATTCCATAATCTCTCTTACAAGTAATTACAGGGCATGTTTTTTTATCTCAAAAGTGCTCTTCAAGCAATGGCTAAAAGCATATATTGTGTATATTACGTTCTATCAGTCCTACATATTACTATGGTTCTAGGTGAATTTATTTTTACTAAACACAAAGCATCTGAGAAACTCTTCAAGACTTTTTGATCTTGGATATCTATTCCTCTAATTTCCAGCACTTTCTTACAAAGCCTACTCTGGCACTCAGGCAATGGCAGACTTGCTACAATTATACAAACACACACTTCCATTCAGTTTTTCTTATTTTAATAAGATATTTTCAACTAAATATCATAAATCAATATTATAAATCATAAATCATATTTGGCCCTAAACGTTTTGACCAGATGCCTATTACAAGTAGCACATGGCTGTAGTTTTGAATTTTAAGATTCTGTGAAGTTTCTGGTACAGTCAGTTTTATTCAGCCAAGGAATTGGCACAGAGAACTTTATTATGATATCAGTAACAAAACGTAGCAAGTTACAAATGGAATCTTATCAGATGTGTATAGTTGTGGTAGACACAATTTGTGGCTTAAATGACAAAATTAAACATTGAACAAACATATAAACAAATAAATCACTTTATGCATTAAAATGTTATCACTTATATGTATTAATGGACTCCAATTTCTCAATAAAAATATTTTCAGTATATCATCACCTACAAAATTGTGGGATATTTATATCACATCTTTGCAGACAATTAAATGTTTCTTGGGTATTTGGGCAGACTGTGGTTATTTTTATTAGACTCTCCAAATGCTTGTATACTTTTTGCATATTTCCCCCATCTGTAATCGGTTGTTTGAGTCTGACCTACACCTTTCATTAACATTTGAGTATCAATTAGGCAGCAGCTGTACCTCCCCCTTTCATCCTTTCATCTTTATTACACACCGACAAGAATACAGTGTACAGTGCTGTCCCTTCTAGACAGAAAGGGTGTAAATACATGTGTAATTACTTTACAATGAGGAATATAATTTTTTGGATTTTCATTGGATTGAAATTTGGAAATGACTCTTGTATACTCTTTGTAGCTAAAAGTGGGGAGATGGGAGAAGAGGCACAGTTGTGGTCTTGGCTCATTTGGTGCCCTTGGTCAGATTTCAGTATTTTTCTTTTTCTTCTAATTGAAAGCTTTTTCTCCCTCTAACACAGGGGCAGTGTGTACACTGTAACTGTAAATTTTACATTTTTACTGGCAACTTACATTGGATCAAATTATATGCATAAGTCTGCAGTTATAAAGGTGTTTGTGCATGTAACAACAGTATATCTTAGTGACGTAACAGTATACCTGCATTAAACTAGTATACTGGCATTAAAGGGAATTCTGAAGCTTTAATTTACTTTATGAGGAGAATCAGTTTTGTCCCAATCACTGGTGATGATAAATTTTATCCATTTATAGTTATCTAATGTTGTGGAAAGTCAGCGAAATATGTTAGTTCTGGTTATCACTTAAAACAGTCATCCCCTCACCAACCTCTCTATTCTCTTTTTAATAAGACAACATAAAACACCGTTACTATAGAAACAGTCATCAGAAATATATCATATATAATGCATTAATATAAACCAGTGATTTGCCTGTCAGCTGGTACAACTGTCAGAGCTGCTGTTAAAAAAAATTAACATCTTCTGACTTATCAAAATCAAGAATCCAGTATCAGAGTTTTGGTATTAAAGCTTATAATCATATTTTACTGTGAAGTATGTATAAAGCATTATGTAGTTTAATACAATAATAAGCTAATATTAGTATTCCAAAACATCTTAATTTTCTTCTTCATCCTTCATTCTTCCTATACTTTGTCTCCTTTTTTGAATGAGACATGAGACTTACCAGCTGTATACACTGTAAAACCGGATAAGTTCATTTAACTGAAAAAATTTGAGGAAACTACCTCAAAATTTTTAAGTTGATAAATCAATTACTTTAAGCCAAATACACTTAAATATAACAAGTTTGAGTAAACTTTTTGTAATATTTAAGTGTATTTGGCTAAAAGGAATTGATTTATCAACTTAAAAATTTTGCGGAAATTATTTTGCTCCAATTTTTGAGTTAAAATTTTTGAGTTGAACTTATCCAGTTTTACAGTGTGGTAGTGACTGTGTTATTCTCTCTCTCTCTCTCTCTCTCTCTCTCTCTCTCCCTCTCCCTCTCTCTCTCTCTCTCTCCCTCTCCCTCTCTCTCTCTCTCTCTCTCTCTCTCTCTCTCTCTCTCTCTCTCTCTCTCTCTCTCTCTCTCGCTCTCTCTCTCTCAATGCCTGTCGGTTTGGTGTGGTGTGGTGTGGTGTGGTGTGTGTGTGTGTTTTCCCTAATACGGGAAAACCAGTGGATTACTCATAAATTGGAATGGTTTCCAGAATCAGTTTTGGAGATCAGCACGTACATGTCAAATTAACAATGTCACTACCAAGGTCATGATAGATTTCATCATGGGGCTGCAATTTACTGATTGCTGGATCTATATCAACTGGAACAATGTGAGATAATAGTTTGTCTCTTGAAGCCATTATTTTTACTTCCTCAAGCACTTCACAATTAAAAGTCTATTACATTATCATTATGTAAGTGACTATATACTGTATATACTGAGTTTATTACAAACATTCTTAAATTAAAGCAGTCCGATGTTATTAATATATGATGCATACCTTCAATGGTATGCAACATTCTGATAATCTGTATGGTATCTTCATTTAAATTCTGTAGAACATTATTCACTTTCTTGCTCTCTGTTCCATTATAGATTTTTTTGATTGCCTTTGCTTGTATTTTAACAATATAGGAAGTGTTTACGAACAGTGTTCTACATTTTTAACTGTAACACTGACCCTGGGGTAACAGGGTAACACCTCACTGTACAAACCTACACAATGATTCATACCATCAAAGTAAAATGTCAATTTTAAGGGGAACATTCTCTCTACTTTATGTTGCTAGAGTAAACTAACGGATGTGTTCATCAGGAAATCATTTTCTTAAATCTAATTGCTGATAACGCGTTAGAGAGACAATTATTCCATCAGTTACACCTGAATGGTATGTGAACAATACTCTTTTAAGTGAGATTAGAAGAGTTGAGGGAGCAAAGATTTCTACTGTTTCTAGAGATAACATGAGGCATGCACTGTGGTGCTGTGAGAGTACTTATATGTTTAAAAGTAATTACAATTTTAAACTATTAATATTTTAAAACATTTCTCTTTTTAATTTATATACATTAATAAATATTTATCAAATCAACCATTAATCAACCAGCCAACCATCTTTATGCAAGTTCTCACGTAATGGAGGTTAGAACAGATGCAAGGGCAGATAAGAGCTTTATTATAGACTAGATAGGCAGACAAATCCAAATCGTGAAACACAACCGTGGTCAGAACAGGCAAAGAGTCAGGCGAACGGCAAGATCAAGATCAAATGCCATGAAACAAACCACGAGGACCAAAGGTTTGGCATGGTGATAACACTCAATACTTCGCAAAGTACATAGATACACGAGGGGTTTAAATACCAAATGTAATCAGGGGTGAACACATAAGGAAAACAACCAATGGCAATACAGGGGTGGAGACAGTACATAAACCATAACAAAACACACATGTCAAAAGTAAACAAAGTCAATGTCACTGAAACCCGGAAGCGCGCGCTCGTTGCGTGTTCCAGCACTTTGCGCGAGGGGAAATCATGACACAAGTATTGGATATTAGCCTCCTTTGCTCTTACCACTTTAAAGTTACTTCAATAAAAAATAAATCTCTAATAAAATTGATGAAATTCAAATGAATGAGGATTATGTTGTTCAATTTTGCTAACACCACACATAGCTCTCACCTTTTCCTTTTTGTAACTGAGAGACGAGATATGCTTGAGTACATGTAATTGTAGTTGCTTTCACTCAAGCATGATTTTGACTCCTTCAACTTTCAGTAAAGTAAGACATTGTAGTAAGACATTGTAGGATTTTGTAAGTATTATGTTTCTTTGTTGTTGGTTACCCCCCTATTGCTCTCCCTAAATATATCACCTGCCATTTCCCACCCACCAACCAGCTCTTCCCTATCATACAACAGCTTCTTTTTGAACTGCTGCTCATGTGCTCATGATGCGACAACACACTTCATGCGACAACACAAAAAACTATCTGCCCTCTTACCCTCTTATGCATACATTAGTATGTATTATTGTTAAGCAAATTATTTTGACTGCTCCTTCTATTTCAACCCTCAAAAGTATGTTATCCTAACATTGTAAAAGTAGAGTTATGGTTCTTTATGTACATTAAGGACACGCCTTTGGTCTTCAGTGGCTCTCAAGTACAGATGTTTAAATGTATGATATTTGTTGTGCATGCAAAAAGTATAAAGGCCTGTGCAATAACCCATTTCCAGTCTAACTTTTCAGTCTAGATTTCTTACATAGTATATGTATTGGACTGAAACAATGCAAAATCATAGCTTCAGTCTGTGAAGGAGAAAATAAAGTGTATTACACAAAGAAAACTTGATGTAGTGTTATATCACTCTACCTCCTGCAATGCTGATGTACTGTTGGTGGCCGTATAGGCTGAGAAATGTGTCATAACGCCTCAGGTACATATCTGTCTGAATTTAATTGACTGGTATGTGTTAATATAATGTTTTTTGTAATAAAATTCTGCTAAACATTACTCACACAAAAAATGGGAACTATCATGATACAGTAACTTCTTGGGAAGGTAGACTGCCCTGTAGGTATGCAAGGTTGTTTTTTTTTTAACATTCAAGTAGCTGTCTTTTCCACTTCCTCACCATAACCCCTCAAATACCAGCACATATGGGCTTGATTAAATTACTGGCAACAGCTAAACTGGCCCAGCCTTTCACTCCAGACAGATCTCTGTGGAAAATATGCCTCAAATTATTTTTTTATTTATTTTTTTTTTTAAATGATCAAACTAAGGCCTTAAGCTTGAAGCTCAGAGATAGAGTTTGGTGATGTTACTGGCACTATGTATTGTTCACTTCAGTAGCTTTATTTACACATTAAAGATGGAGATCTCTAATGTCTCATAAGACTTTTACATATTGTGAGACTGGGGATGGAAGATAAGGATTGTAACTAAGAAGGCAAACAAATTTTAAGAAATTTTCAAATTGACTTTTTCAGAACTGAGGTTTCCTTTCAACACTATTTGATGTCCCTTTAGAGAGTTCTTATGGCAACTATAAGTCAACCCACTGACTCCATCTAAGCACATGCCTTCTTAACCACGCCTTTCAAGTTACGCTTTCCCTAATGTGTTCTAAGTAAACACATACGATTTGCTGGCTTGTACTCAGACTTGTACATAAGGTAGTGACTACTTTATATAAATATTGAATATGCATAAGGGTTTACATGAGAGTACAAAAAATAGAACAGATATGAAAGGTGAATGTCAAGCATGTTGCTATAAAATGTTGTAAAAATGTTGTTCTATATCTCCCCCTGTAACACTAGAACTTGAGCTAAGGGTACAAATGCAAGGTTTAATAAAATATATGTGCTAGAAAGCTATACAGAGAGGGATGTAGCATATAGCTCATAATTGCACAAACAGCATTAATGACAAAACCACACAAGCAGTAATTATCTCAAGAAGTTCTTACGTATTCCGAGGTGTCTAACTGTGAAACAGGTACACACTGAAGGTCAGAGAAGACAAAAGCAACTGCGGGATTCTGTAAGATGGAATGTAAACCAAATTCTATTCAGATTGTGTTTGGATAGAGTGCACTAATATAAAACCATATCCACAACCTATTAATCAAAATACAATTAAGGATTTGGTTTTGTTTCTAAGAAAAAATCATAAACCATTTAATAGTTGTGCTTGTCCTATTATCTGATCTCAAAGATTGCAAGTAGCCATTATATAATTTCACATTTAGTTTCTAAATATTTGTCTCCCTGTAGAGGTGTTTAACTTTAAATGAGTTTAATGAATAATTAAGTTATCCACATCAACTTAGAAATGCAGAGGGAATTTAAGATGAATTTTAAAAAAACATAAGCTGATGCTTTAAATGGTTAATCTATGAACTTCAAAAAAAAAAAAGAAAAAAAAAAAAGAAAACAAATAGTTTCACCCTGTACCATTTAGCAGCTGTGGCTCAGATTGTTAAATTTTATGATGCTACTAATAGTTACTTGGTAACTTAAGGGGAAATGAGGTCAGGGATTGATTGTAAAAATAAGTTCCCAGAGAATATGGTACTACTCAGTAATTGGCTCAAATTTCTGTTGGTCTAATGTGCTGTAGTCTTGATATTGAACAGGTTTAATCAAACTTGACCAAGCGATAGTTGATTAGCTGTCTTAAATCTGATTCTTTTAGAAACAGCTGTAAGCTTCTGATATTAACTCATTGTGAATGCTCTTGTCTCCACCATGAAATGTTATTGTCAAGGCTTTAATGGCATAGTTAGGACATTTGTTATAACATATTATATGCTTACTAGAGCACCATAACTAATGTATAATATGTGACATAAGATTATATTGTCATGTAAGGTTGTGTTGTCATGAGATACATATGAATATCATAAAACATTAACGCTGCAAAAAATAAAATGTGATATTGTGATACACAATTCAGCCATAACATTAATTCCACCTGCTTAATATTGTGTAGATCCCCCTTGTGCCACCAAAACAGCTCTGACCTGTTGAGGCATACTCTACAAGATCTCTGAAGGTGTCCTGTGGTATCTGGTATCAAGAAGTTAGCAGTAGATACTTTAAGTCCTGTAAGTTGTGAGGTGAGGCCTGCATGGCTCGGACTTGTTTGTCTAGCACATCACACAGTTGCTCAATCGAATGGAGCTCTGGGGAATTTGGAGGCAAAGTCAACACCTTGAACACTTTGTCATTTTCCTCAAACCATTCCTGAACAATTTTTGCAGTATGGCAGGACACATCCTGCTGAAAGATGCCACTGCCATTAGGGAATACTGTTGGCATGAAGGGGTGTACTTGGTCTGGAAAAATGTTTAGGCAGGTGGTACGTGTCAAAGTAACATCCACATGAATGCCAGGACCCAAGGTTTTCCAGCAGAACTTTGCCCAGAGCATCACACGGCCAGTGAAATACACGCACACAGCTGTCCACATGATGTAAAAGAAAACATGATTCATCAGACCAGGCCACATTCTTACATTGTTCCATGATCCACATGCCCATTGTAGGTGCTTTCGGTGGTGGACAAGGGTCAGCAAGAGCACTCTGACCGATCTGCGTCTACGCGGTCCCATACACAGCAAGCTATGATGTACTGTGTACTGACACCTTTCTATCATAGCCAGCATTAACTTTTTCAGCAATTTGTGCTACTGTAGCTCTTCAGTGAGATCAGAATTGACAGGCTAGCCTTCGCTCCCCATGCGCATCAGTGAGTCTTGGGTGCCCATGACCCTGTCACCAGTTCACCAGTTGTACTAACCACCCCATACTGGGGACACCCAAAAAGATCTGCTGTTTTGGAGATTCTCTGACCCGGTCATCTAGCCATCCTAATTTGGCTCTTGTCAAAGTCACTCAGATCTGCTTCCAGCACATCAACTTTTAAAACTGATTGTTCACTTGCAGCGTTATGTATGTCCCACCCCTTGACAGGTGCCACTGTAATGAGATAATCAATGTTATTCACTTCACCAGTGGTTTTAATGTTACTGCTGATCGGTGTATATGGCAACAAATATGTTTGGATATATTAGCAAAATATGAACGGCAGATGAAATACATTAATGTGGGTGTATTTTAAACTAAGGTAAGTGGGGTAAGTGAAGATACAATCAGTATTAGTATCAGTGCAATGCTTTCCTTTATAGTCTTTAAATGTGTTAATAAGTAATCACTGCAAGTACATACTAAATATTTTAGTCTCTCAACAGAAGTTCAAGTCTTTTTTTCTTCTTGGTTCTGTTTGATAGCCTTATGGAAAAAAGTGTCTTTTCTCCATTGCTTCACCACTTCCTGTCTATCTTGCTTCTATATTTGGAGATAAGGCTTTACAATGTGAGTATGACACTTTTTTAATAGCTCAGTTTAGAAACATTTGTAGGTCTCACCACATGACCTTTCCAGAACATGTCGTTCATAGATGCCTATTTAAACTTTATAAGGGCTACAGAATTAACCAATTACCAAAAGTGTTTGAACAGTCAGCACTTTAGCTGGAAATGCTTTATATCTAATGCTTTTGGTATGCCTTTTTGCATCTGGGAGGCCTATTTGTCGTCTGTAAATAAATATTGTTGGATTTTCTTTTAAAAGGTATGATGAATTCAGTGGAGTTACAGTTATTAAATGAATATATGCATTGCATCCAATTTTTTTTGCATCCAAGATTCCAGTATTTACAGTGTTGTCCACTAATATTGGCACCCTTGGTAAATATGAGTAAAGAAGGCTGTGAAAAATTGTCTTTATTGTTTAACCTTTTGATATTTTGTTCAAAGAATTCACAAAAATACTCTGCTTTCATGGATATCAAACAATTGCAAACAAGACACAGGTTTATATATTAAAAAAAAAAAACTTATTGGCATTCCTATGAATTCGTGTGAGAAAAAATATATTTGAAGTATATTCCCGTTGATCCATCCATCCACCCATTTTCCATACTACTTATCCTTCAAGGTCGTGAGGAACCTAGAGCCTATCCCAGGATGCATGGGGCACAAGGCGGGGGACACCCTGGACAGGGTGCCAATCCATCGCAGGGCACAATCACTTGCACATTCACACACCCATTCATACACTACAGACACTTTGGACATGTCAATCAGCCTACCATACATGTCTTTGGACTGGGCAAGGAAACTAGAGTACCTGGAGGAAACCCCCGCAGCACGGGAATCGACCCCCCAACCCTCGCAGTGTGAGGAGAACATGCTAACCTCTAAGCCACATGCACCCTTTTCCCATTGATATTTTACTTTTTTGTGACTAGGAACTTCTGGGTGACTAGGAACTCAAACGTCTTCAGTTTGCCAGACACTACTGAACTTCAAATGGGATTAGGTTCTATGGTCAGATGAAACCAAAATATATAATGTTCCAGCATGCCAATGCCCATGTGCACAAAGCGAGCTCCATGAAGAAATGGTTTGCCAAAGTTGGTGTGGAAGAACTTGAGTGACCTGCGCAGAGCCCTGACCTCAACCCTACTGAACACCTTTGGTATGAACTGGAATGCTACTACATGCCAGGCCTCCTCGCCCGACATCAGTTTCCGAACTCACGATTGCTCTTATGCCTGAATCCCCACAGCCCCATTTCAAAATAGTAGAAAGACTTCCCAGAAGCGTGGAGGGTGTTAAAGCTTTTACTTAGTCATATTTTCATTAATTGTCATATAAAAAGCTGGATGGTCTGAGGGTATGATGTAACTCTACTCTGAAATGAATAATCCTTACTGTAAAGACTTGCTTGTTTTTCCTGTATCTCTTGTGTCCCAACCAGAAAATTGTGGATGAAGGGGTCATTTCCTGAAACTCGGCAAAATTCGTAATGATAAAAACACCTGTTTGTCTGTTCAATGCACTATTGTGCAAGATTAACGTCATTGATTATTTTTAGATTCTAAGAATGGTTTAAATTGAAATGTTTAAGAAAAGGAATTATAACAGTATTTGTCAATTGTTACGCTTGAGATGTTCTCAGGAAGAGCTTCTTGCAAGGTTTCCTAACAGCTTATTGTTATGAAAGTGTTATAAACCTATAGTTATTAACCTAAGTAAGCTGGATGGTCCAAAAACCAGGACCAAAACCAAGTGACCAGAAGGTCTGCTGCTGACTCACTGGATGACATTTTAGGAATGAATGCAGAGGAAGGGGGAGATTTGGGGGGGATAGGGAGTGGATTTCACTGATAATATCTAATCCAAATTGCTGTGGTGAGATCATCTAAATATTTCTTTGTTGTAAAGAGCCACTAGTAGTTTTCCTAAATCACAGATGCTTCCTGTCCCTTAGCTAACACACAAAAGGCAAATTTATTCCACCTGTAAGATGGAAAACTCTTATTAAATTATTTTAAAATGATTAACATTTTGTCTTTGATGGAACATACCAAATAAAAATACAAGTAAAAAATTAATAATTAACAGTAATGTGTACAGTAATGTTTTTCATTTAGAGTTTTTACATTCCACACAACCCCCAGATTTGAATGAAGCATGAAGATCAGCTCTGTGGGTGAACTACTTTTTGCAGGTTCACACGGGCCTTATTTAAACTCAGAAAAATAGTTCTTAGTAATTAGGCCGTTAAAGGTATTTAGGTCAGAAGAGAAACAGGATAAGGGTGGGTGATAGACAGCTCAGGAAAATCTGTGCTCCATCATGATTATTCTATATGCTGTATAACTTTATAGCAAATTAAACACGATCCATGGTTATGAATTCAACATTGGATTTCTGACAAGATATTCTGTATAAGTTGAGGTTAAACAGAAAAAAATGATGATATGGGACAAACATGACAACACTGGATTGATGTTGGATTCTGGGATATAGATATTGAAAATTTGGACATGATTTTTTTTTTTTTTTTTTTTACAAATACTCCTTCAGGCTTCAGGGAGTTCAGGACATAACTTTTTTTTTCTCAGCACAACTCCATAAATTATGAAAATCAGAAATTTCTGAGGTGTCTGGAACTGCTGTGGGGAGATTTGCCTGGAAGATGACCTTTCAGCAGCACTCCCACAGACAAACCACCAGTAGGAGACCAAGAGGATTTGGGAGGAAAAAATGCTTCCTGACTGTTTTTTGAATCGTTTCCATGGCCATAATATGGATTTCCCATTACAATCCAAATGATCTACCATCGCTATCATAGTTTAGCCAGTTTAAATGAGATGTAACATTGTTTTAATAATGTTACATTACAACGCATAGGAACTTAATTTATGCTTAGAACATATGTAAATACTATTAGAATGATATTTAAGATCAGTTTCTATGTATCAAAGGCCATTAGGGTGTATTTATTCTTATTTTCTTGCCTTTTCATCTATTAGGCCTTTTCATACAAACTGCTATAAAGGACCTACTGACTGCTATTCACTGTGGATGGCTGGTCTTTTAAATCAGGAATGAAAGCTTGTCACATGAAAGTAGGTTAGACAAGGGATGCCTGTGATCCTTCTTTAACAATTTGGGATTTGGGGATTTGGGGATTTGGGGATTTGGGGATGGGGGTAGGGTTAGGGGTATTTGTTTGAGACCGCTTCAGTGGCCAGTCACTTAGCAATGTGTTTTACAAATAAAGGTTGCAAAAGATTGACTCAGGGGGCTTAAAGAGGGTATAAATTCTGCTGCAGCCAAAGTAGTGGTCGCATTCTTATCCTAGAGAAACATTCTCCACAGGGAAAACCCAATGCCATATAAAGTCTACACAGATCAGACAGCAGAATTTAAAATTACCTAATTCTCCAAGCACATAGAAAAATTGGGTTACTTCCTACTGTTAAAATTTGAACGGGGCACAGAAACAGTGTTGATAAAATGGCTGGGACTAGATTCAGATAATGGTGTATGATTTTTAAAATGTATCAGTTTAAAGGATTTGTTCCAGTCAAGGTATATCTGATGTCAAAAAGAAAAAAGGAAAAAATGGCTGAATTTTGGAAAACAGCTAATATTGGCAAAAATCTTGTTTTGCCAAAAAAAAATCTGTCAATAACATATTTTGACATACTTTTTACTTTAAGAAAGCAAAAATACATTATTACAAAATGACATGGAAATGTCTTTATTGATGCTACTTTCTTAGCTTGCCTTGATTGCACTGCTTAATTTAGTCAATCTACCTAAAGTTTGGGAAAGCATCACATGACCTTTTTTCAACTGTCCAGATTTGGTGAAAATGTGCCCACTGTAGCCTTAGATTACTGTTCTTTGCTGACAGGAGTGGAAAACCAATGTGGTATTTTGTTCTTGTAGCCCATTTGCCTCAGGGTTTGATGTGTTGTCGACTACCCAGCTGACAAAAAAGGTCCCCAGGACATCCCCTAAATGGCCTCTACAAACGTCCCCCGGACGTCCATGTGTAGGATCCTCTTGACATCCTACGGACGTTTAAGGGGACGTTCACAGGACGTCCAGTGGCCATTCAGGAAGCTTAGGGGACTTTCGCTGAAATGAACACATTCAGTAGTGTTATGATTTATGTTATGACTCTGACGTCCTCGGAACATCCGCCAGCGAACGTTATAAACCAGACCAAATGCGCATCTAATTGGACGACCCCTGTTTGCTGGGTACTCTGAGATGCATTTCTGCTCATCATGGTTGTAAAAAGTGTTGTTTTTTTAAGTGCCTTTCTGTCAGCACAAACCAGTGTGCCTATTTTGACCTGTCATCAACGAGGCTTTTCCGCCCGCAAAACTGCCACTCACTTGATGTTTTTCGCACCCCCACTAATATTGGCATCTTGTGTAAAATCTAGAGACTGTTGTGTGTGAAAATACCAGGAGATCAGCAGTTTCTGAAATACTCCAACCAGCTCATCTGCCACCAACAATCATGCCACGATCAAAGTCACAGAGAACACATTTTTACTCAGTCTGATGTTTTTTGCACTGTGCTGCTGCCACTTGATTGGCTGATTAGATAATTTCATGAATAAGCAGGAGTACAGGTGTTCCTAATAAATGGTTGGCATAGTGTATATTTATATGTTGGGAAGTGAATTTACATGATCTCTGTATCTTCATTCGTTTGCCCGCCATTATATATATATATATATATTTATTTATTTATTTATTTTTATTTTTTTACCTGAAATATGTGAAACTGAAATCAACAGAGGCTGACAGACAGATGTTAGCAACTTTTTTTTTTTTTTTTTTTTTTTTTTTTTTTTTAAACCTTTCAAATAAACAGTTCATCTGAATCTTCATACCAAAAATGAGTTTAGGACAATTTCAATACGTTTGAGTTTTTAACATACATGGAGGTGTTGTTTTATGTGTTTTAAAGTTATAAGCCTTAGGGTTATAGTCACTTTGATTGATCAGTGGCTGTTTTTCTATTCTAATATTAAACTCTGAGAGTCATTCAACACAGTATTTCTGATTTAAAAAAAAAAAACAAAACCATCAGCTGGCATGCCAGCTCTCACGTACTGCTTCTTTTCCATGATTCACACATGATGCCATGATTTGGAGCAAAAGAATTTTCCACATGGTGCTGGTTTGGTTAGAAGCATTCTTTTTTAGCTCATCTAAGGTAAAAGCAGCACATCAACAAGCCTTTTGAGCTAAACACACACTTTATTTGACAAATCTATCTAGTACTAAATAAACTGGCAACTCACCAACCAACCAATATAATAATAATAATAATCCCCATCACTGATTACAGCTTGTAGAAGCCACTAGGACAGGTTTGATGCCGTAATGTCTCAGAAAGTGCTGAAATAGCGTAGCAAAAGAGCTACATATCATTCAAAGTAGACAGTTTGGAACAAAATTACTTTGTGAAGTCTCAACTTTATGGGCTGGTAAAATGTTGGAAAATAGCTCATATTAAACAGACGTAATTGATTGAGAGCACATGTTTCTGAGGGAACTTCAACAAAGACACAGACCTTTTTCACAGGCCTTTTTTCATTATCATATTTATTTTATTACCAAATTCAGTGTCCAACCCTGAAGATATGATGGAAAACAAATGTTCAGATGCATGTTTGTGTTATATACCCAGCAGTGGTTTGTGACCATAGATTTTGGTGTGGCAGGACAACATCATGCTTGACTTACAGTCCCCTCTGTATTGCATCTGCAAGTATTGCACCTGCAAGGCTAATTCCTTTGTTTTTGCTATATTGGGTTTGAGATCAAAAGATTATGAATATGAGATGATCGATCAGAATTTCAGCTTTTATTTCCTGATATTTACAACTGGATGCATTAAACAACTTAGAACATGGTTCTAAGAACCTTTTGTTTGAACCCAGAAATTGTTCAAGTGATCAAAAATAACGGAACATGTGACTGACAGGTGTTTCTTGTTGCCCAGGTGTACCTTGTTAGATTGGTTGTTTAAACAATTAATACCTCTGAATTTCTATTCTTGATATGAGCCCTGGGTTTCGCCAGCAAAGACTGCATTTGTTGTTAAAAAGGATAAACCTAAATAAAGACCAAAGAGCTGTCTATGGGAGAAAAGCAAGCCATTTTGAAGCTGGGAAAAGAGGGAAAAATTGATCATATACATTGCACATAGCCAGTGCAACAATTTGGAATGTCCTGGAAAAGAAATAAACCACTGGTGTACTGAGCAACAGTCACTGAATGGGTCGGCCAAGGGAAACAACAACAGCTGATGACAAAATCTTTGTGAGAGCTTTGAATAAAAACCCAAAACAACAATCAGTGACATCACCAACAACTTCCACAATGCAGGGGTGAAAGTATCACAATATGCCAGAGCCATATCTCCCTGCAGTTCTTGCCTGGTTTCCCACTGAAGTTAAGCAGGGTTGATTCTGCCCAGTACCTGGATATGAGACATCTTGGGGAAAACTAAGGTTGCTGCTGGAAGTGGTATTAGTGAGGCCAGCAGGGGGTGCTTACCCTGTGGTCTGTGTGGGGCCTTGTGACGTTAAACCGCGACCACTCTCTGTGGCCAATAAAAATCCCACTAAAATTAAAATTCCTCCATTCTCTATCATGGGCCCCCTAATAATCAAAATCTCTGAATTGGCTACATGACTCTCTCCTCTCCACTAATAGCTGGTGTGTGGTGGGTGTTCTGGCGCATTATGGCTGACATCGCATCATCCAGGTGGATGCTACACACTAGTGGTGGTTGAGGAGGTCCCCCCATACTATGTAAAGCGCTTTGAGTGTCTAGAAAAGCACTATATAAAATGTAATTGTAACTAACTACAGTCCACCATTCAAAAAAACAACTTCAAGGGCATAAATATGGAGGCCATACAACAAGATGCAAACCACTCATCAGCAGTAACAATTTGAAGACAAGAATGGAATTTGCAAAGAAATATGGCCACATGGAACCATGATTAACCTCAACCAAAGTGATGGTCAAAGTTTGTAGAAAGAAAGAATCAAGACAAAACATTCAAGCTCATTGGTTAAGCACAGTGGAGTTATCATGACTTGGGCTTGCATGGCTGTTCCTATTTTTTTGCTCACTCAATAATTTAGGTGATCTGCCACGAAAGGTTCTAAGTTGTTTAACACATCTAGATGTATACATAGGGAAATGAAAGCTGAAATTCTGATCTATCTTCTCATTTATTTTTTTTTTCAAACAGTGTACAGCAAAACAAAAGAATTGGCCTTGCCATTCTAATACTTTCAGATAAGACTGTATGCTATAGGCTATCTAGTGAATTTTTAGAGCTTTAACTCTGTAATAGGCAGCTGAGAGTTGACAACGTGCAGTCATCCAGCATACAGTCTAGCAGTATGTTTGAGGGCTTAAAGATACTTTTTTTTTTCCAACTGTGTTCGCTATAGTTGGCGTGATTCCCAAAGAGCAAATATCATTAACCAGAGTTGCCTGGTTTCAGCAAAATGTCCAGACAAACTCCTCTCAAAACCATGAGAAAGACCTCAGACTAGCCCAAATCCTCCACTTAAATTTTCAGTGAAGAAGTCCATTCTTATGTTCATAGAGTGCCCACATGTTGCTATTCCCATTTTTGACCAATAGATATAATAACTCTATAGAGCTCAAAAGGGATGTGAGCATGCTGACACATTTTTCTGTAACATTTAGAATGGTGAGTAAATCAATGAAATATACTGTATATCTTCAGATACTCAAAATAGATAAAGAGAATTTCAACAGAATTTAAAATATATTGACTGCAATTGAGGGCTTTATGAAGCTTGACAATAATCTATGATGGGGCTCTGCCCCATCTGCATCATATATTATCAATTTATACCAATGATATTAGCTTATATTACAACTCATTTTAAATGTGTTGAGCAAGATTATATAATTCTACACACAAAATAATTGTTCTGAAATTGTCAGTGTCCTTGATTAACTCACGAAATGCCTTTGATGGAATGTTTCAGTCTCATGAGAAGACATTCCACTGTCATGAATGAGGGAAGTGACTTCACCTGTATATTGCTGGTAATTGTATGCATTCATGTAAATAGATATTGAATAATTGCTAAATATGGTTTTGATGCACAAAACAGACTCTAGAACTGTGCCAGAGGTTTGCATGTTACTGTCCATACTGAATTAGTTTGTCCTTATGATATCCATGATCTGGCTTGAACATCAATAAATTCATCACAAGACTTGTAGTGAAAATAATTTGTGTGAATAACCTGTATCCCAAAACAAACTTTGACATGAATTCAGGAGCTGTATTCATGATTTTGTTCAGAAACCAAGCTATTTCATGGTCTAACAGAAATTGTGGGATTTTTTTCTATTTAACTTTGTGAAAATTTGTTTATTGTTTGCTTATACTTGTTTGCTTATACTTATACTGTGTCGGTAACTCTGTCGTTTCAGAAGAGATAGAACAGATCACTGACACACTTTAAACATTTTCAGTAGTTTTATTGAAAAATGCCTCTTCTGATTCAGAAATAAATAAGAAAATAAGGCTGTGAAATTCACAATGTGCAGTTAAAATGCAAATGAGCAATTCTATGAACATAGTCTTGCAACAAATTCCAACTGCGTTTAACATTGATATAAAAAGGAAAAAACTATATTCTGATCTTAAAATGTACTTACTAAATATACAGCACAGTCATGCAATTCTACCTTTGGTAAAAGAAATGAGCTGTGAGTTGGTATACAACAGATAAATATTTAGAATAATGAAACAAAAGCCAGGTTTAACAAGGTTTTGAGTACGAGTATGTAATTACAACCAAAAGCCTTCAGAGTTGTGAAGGAAGGCAAAAAAAAACTGCACTGTAAAAATTGAGTCTGAGAGATTTCATTTTGTGTGAGTCTCTACATCTTACCTTTGATGTACCAAATACTGATCTCATGGTTAGTGCATTAAACAGAGCCTCATATAAACATAAAATGAACTTAAGTTACAATCACAAAAAAATTGGGGGGTGAGCATGTTTTGCAATGATGGGTTGAAGATCAACCTTACATCTACTTTGTTAAATTTGAACATGAAGACTGATCCAACGCATTTAGTTTTGAATGTCCTTCATGTGAATAAAATATAAAGATACTTCTTCATTGGTTTATGTTTTTATCCTTTTAGTTCCCTCTGTTGATAGCGATCGCTTCCCACGCTGATTTCGTAAACCTGGGGACTGAATCTCTGTCACAGTATCTTCTGATGGTTCCTCAGGGATTGGCACTACCTGGGGTTCAGGCTCAGGCTGGTAGGGGCCTGGTTGGAAATATTATTCGGCCAATGGAAAATATGCATTGTGGGTTTTAGTAACTACTATGTGGAGTTAAATGGAAAAAGTTATCTTGAAGCTGAGACGTGAGTACAGTCATTGCTGCTTCTATACCATGAGTCTAAATCTAACACCTGGTATAGAAAAAAGAAAAACTAGAAATTATAAATTCAAGTGGTCACATCACGTAAAATAGACTACCACTAGCTGTGAGCTACCTATGCTGTGAGCTACCTTTGTTACAGCACATCGAGGTATTATAGCATAAGATAAATCACAATAAAAAGACTCATTTGTAAATACAGCATTCTGCAAACAAAACCAAGAAAATGATGGCTCCGAAAAGCACATGCTATATTATTAACCTGAGCGGAGGCTGTATTCACCAATTAAAGCAATGTAAGAAAATAATAACAAAATAAAATATATAAGGTTATGTTGGCAGTCAGTAAGAAGCAAGCTAAGAGGCACAAGCTTGATGAGAGATATTAACCCATTTTAGAATACTGTGTAACTAAAATTAATTTACATTGTTTATATACAAATACCTCATCTGTTATTATCACTGCTGAACTCAGCTATACTCATCATGGTTAGTAGTTTTACATGCTTCTTCCTTAAAAGGAAGCTCACTCTTGCTGTTTCCTGCTTTGGAGTTCAAGATGCAACCAGGCCACAGGTATGTAGCCATCACTGTCACCTGCCTGATAAGAGTAGCAGTGCGCTGGTGTTAGTGGCAGTCCAGTCCAGTCTTTGGTTTGATTTGGTTTTAGAGTTGGTGTGCAAATGTTCATTAATCAAATCCATGGTTGTTATCCTTAAAAGCTTATTAGAAAGTGCGCTGATCTCTCAGACACAGGTTTGTTTTTTCAGGATGTCAATGCTTAAGGAGGACACGCAGCATACTATGCATACTATGCAAAACCTGAAAGGGGTTAAAGATGGTGTTAGTGCAAAGATACTGTTTGTTTGTTTGTTTTTGTGTGAAATAAACAACACACATGCCATTCTCTAATTATTCAGTCATGTTTCAAACAGTTAGCCAACTATGGTTTTTCTGTTAAAGACAATTAATGCATGCTAAATGCTCAGCTCTATTCCCTGTAACTGGCACACTTACCCTGGTATCCTCCTCCATTGTATGGAATTCCGACACACTGAGAGGAATCGCAATAACCTGGAGGTCCTGGTGGTCCTCTGATACCTGGAGAACCTGAGCGTCCTGATGGCCCACGTGGCCCATCTGAGCCTGCAGGTCCGGGAGGGCCAGTCTGGGATAAGCCTGGTGGTCCTGAAGGAAAGCAAAAAGCAGAAAACCATCAGAGACCCACTGACATCATACTTAAAATTCAACTGGAAGGGGAAGGGGGAAACTGGTTTCTAGCACTATAATTTAAATATTTTGACTGCTCAATTAAAATGGAGCAAGGGTGGGCAATCTCCAAGGATCTCCCCCCTTACTCCTTTCTGTCTAGACAGTGCAAAACCATGTTTGGAATGATTTCAGCCCCCACTTTCGTCTGAAGTCAGCACATGTGTCAATGAGGCCCCCTGAGAAAACACTTCCTGTAACAGCTTGATTGTGACCCTTTGCAAAGGTGAGAGTTGGGCTTCTGTCCTACTTCATTTATGGAGAGTTAGTTTGGCTGGATTTGTGCAAGAGGCTTTAGAGGATTGCCAGACATTTGCATTATTTTTTGTCTTTCAGTGATAGAAAACTTGGGATCCTGAAAAGTACATAGACAGGGTGACTATGTAGGCTAAGCTACCTCAGGGCCCAAATGTCCTATTAGATCACTAGATGCTAAATCATATTTGAGTTAGAGATTAATTGCTACAATTAAGCTTTATTTGTTTGTTTGTTTGATTCAGCATTAGCACAAGCACGTCTACATCACGTCACAGCAAATTTTCCAATTACGATATCATTATAGGTTCATAAAATGTTTATGTTTAGTCATATTATCATTTTTAAGTCATAAAAATGACATAATACTAAAAACAGTGGCCTGCTTTTATTTTGTGCTTTTCATGCAAGTCCAGATCCCCTGCTACTGATTAATACAATAAAAGTCTGCCTCGAGCTGTGTTTGAGAACATCTGTGTGGCCCTCTCAGGCAAGACTGACATAAATTTAAAAAAGAAAATGTTTTTCTGGAAATACTTTGATTACATAGCAGAAAAAAATTACGATGCACAGCTGGCCAAATTGAGGTTCATACGGTATAACTAAGTAAATCTCAGTCCTTCACATTCAGCGCCATCCTTGAGCTAGACTGCTTTGAAACAAGCAGACAATTTCAACTCCCTAAGGGAGAATCATGATAGAGGCTAAATGTACACCATCAGCCACCGACACTGAAGAATGGTTCTCATAGAGATCAGTGAGTAACTAGAGAACTATGTCCAGTTACGTTTGAACTGAGAACAGGCATGTGGCCTTATTTCCATTCCAGATATATGGTGTAGAATTGGCACTGAATATTTTGTAAAGGTAAAAGCATTAAACCTGTTGGGTTTATTTACTTCTGTTAGCTCCACACGTACTAGCCCAGCTAGTTGATTTTGGGTGGTGAAATCATGTATCTTGAGGAAAGGGGATTTAAGTACTAATATAAATACTATGAAGTATCTCTTTTCAAAAATGGCATAGGAAATGATGCATTTTGTTCGCTGTATACCCACCAGGTGGTCCAGGTGATCCTCTCTGTCCCCGAGTGCCAGTACCTGGAGTGCCTCTCTCACCCTTCTCTCCTGGCGGCCCTGCAGTGTTGGAGGTCAGAAAAGATTCAACCAAAGATTTTCACAAAAAGCAAATAAATTAACATGCATAGGAAAGGCACATTAACATGGACTGTATTAAGACAAAGTGGAGAATTTCTCTCCACTATGAATGGAGAGAAATTCTATGCATCTATTAGTTCAATTAAAACCAGACTAGATGCTGCAAATCTAAATCTAATTTTACTTTCTACCCACCAACATTACCTAAGGAGAGCAAGTCTCTACATGTTAGATTTTTTCTTTCACTTTTATACCACATGCAATATTTTACTGAGTAATAAATCTATAAATGCCCAAAATCCTCTCCAGCCACTGGACATTGCATTTACTTAACCACAACTCGACAGTAATGAATGGCATTTCTCCAGACATTTAAATGTACTTTGCACAACAAGAACACAGAAACTTAATGGCCCCTATCCTTTTATGGTCCCTAAACCTCACAAGTGCTGTAACTCACAAACAGCTCCCATCACCGCAAATGTAAAGATTACATACATAAAGAATGTCATTACAGAAGAGAACCTTCCATCAATCTGCATAATAATGAAAGTACCTATTTCGCCCTGAGGCCCTGGTAAACCTGTGCTTCCAGGGAAACCATTGCGTCCGGTTTGACCTGGTTCTCCACGAGGTCCCTGGTTCCCAGGAGGGCCTGGAGGCCCAGCAGGACCAGGATTGTTGCTGCGGTATCCAGTGGGGATCTGGTTGAACATCGTGTCAATTCTGCTCATTTGTCCTATGGAAAAATTAAGCATTCGTCATTATAGTAAAAAATTCCAACATAATGTTGCTGTTTCATCAATAAAACTGTTCAAAGGAGCTTAACAGAGTCACAACTTACTGTTAACTAGCTGCTCACAGACTTGTCTTGCAATGGATCTCATCATGTTTTGGGAAGTAGCATCTCCCTACAGAACAGAAGCCAAGCAAAATAAATAGAAATGCCTCATTGTGCTCAAACATCTGTTTTCTGTTGATATAAGTGACACCAACACATACCCTCTCACCCTTTTCTCCTTTAATGCCAGCGGTTCCCTGTAATTGATATGATTTACAACAGTCAATGAGGTGCACAATAATATTAGCTAGATATAGATATAAGACTAGTTTTGCTCCTCTGATTGAATCAAAGGCATGAAGAATTCATCTCATTATATACATTCCATCAGAACCTATACATACCGGAAGTCCTGGCTCTCCAGCATTCCCTGGTTTACCAGTAAGTCCTGGAATTCCAGGGTTTCCTGGGTTTCCCTAAAAAGATTTTTAAAAAAGTCTACTCATATTCATGTGTATACATTAATAGATACTGAATATCCCAGCATAGAGCAAAGAGAGATTTATACAAAATACAGTGTACAAATATGTAATTCATACTTCTGCTTAGTATGCACAAACATAAGATAGGTTGACCCAATACAGGGTGCGAGAACCTTCAGTCTTCGTAATATGTAAATGGAGATCTGGCACACTTGTAATTGCAATAGACTGAAATAATTGGATTAAGAGGGAGAATCTGTACACAAAAAAAACAAAGCCTTGATATTACACACCAGTTGTCCTGGTGGGCCTCTAGGCCCAGATGGGCCTTCAGGTCCCGGTTGTCCCTGTGCAAAAACCAAAGACCATCATAAACTGTGTAACATGAGCATGGAAACACCTCAGGGAAGAGATAATCCAAATCAAAGAAATGTTTAAACATGTCACAGAGAAAAGCCCAAGATAGCAGTCCAAGTTTAGTGAGAGCAGACATAGCAGAACCTATGCTGGATATGTAATATAAAACAAAGCACTCAAAAATAATCTGTGTATTAAGCAGCAAATGGGCCTTCAGCTTAAAAGACTCTTACCCTTGCTCCAGATGGCCCAACAGGACCGATAGGACCTGGAGCACCGACAGAGCCCTGGAAAAGGATGAAGAATAAACATTGAAAAAATAGTTCCATGCAACAGACTGCAGGCTTAAACCCATAATTCACAATTTTAATGTGTTGATATTTCTTCATATGAGCTTCATTAACAAAACTGTAAAAACTAGTAACTGTAACAAACATGCACCATAACAACACATTATGGTTTCTTTATTAACATGTATATTGAAAGTGACATACAATTTATTCAGCGCTGTTGAGTATATATCAACGCTTCCTAATGTACCATGTAAACTTGTGTTATCAATCTTTAAGGGCTTCCCCAGAGGGAGAATCCAAAAAACCCTTGAAGCTGGTAAATGGAACTCTTTTTTTTTTTTTAAAGAGTGAAGACCAAAAATCAAATGGGCAAAATAGACAGAAAAACTTACTCTCAGGCCAGGTATCCCAGGGTCACCAGGATCTCCTTTTGGTCCAGGCCGTCCCTGATAAATTACAAAAGAATAAATGTACTTTAACTCTGTAACAATACCTTTGCTCCACTGAATTACAAACCCCACAGTTCAAAGGGGAGACAGCTGAAAGAGCAAATGAGTGATGCCTTTGTTAAAATAAATGGGTCTGTAGTTCTAATCAAACATCAGGCCCAGGCAATACAATTCAGCACCTAGTATCATATATTCAATCTGCCTGAGAGATAAATGAAACGGGGGGGGGGGTGAATAAGTACAAAAAGTCAGTCTGAACAAACATCAGAATTGTTTGTATAACCTACTGGTTCTCCAGGAAGAGATATTCCATTAGGGCCTTGTGGACCTGGTGGTCCCATTTGTCCTGGGGGGCCCTGCTCTCCACGTGGGCCCATTGGACCCTGGGTGGAGAAAAGAGATATATTGACTCGCCATATTAATCAGATGTTTTTACTGTCCCACACAGGGTAAGATTACCACCTGTGCTATCTTGGTTATGTTTAAAAGACCTACACAGCCTACACAAATCAGTAAGGATTGGGTTTGTTAAGAGATTAACTTAGTAGGAATTGATTGTTTTCAGTGGTATTTGGTTTAGGACCAGGAAAATGGTTAAAAAACACTAAGAAGAAAATGTGTTTACCGCAGAACCGGTCTCTCCTCGATCGCCACGTGGGCCTTTTGTACCAGGACTGCCCTGGGAAAACAGAAAACAGCCAGGTTCCTTAACTGAACAGCAGAGGATTTGAGCACTAAACCATATTGTCAGGAGGCCTTTTTAGAGCTAATATGCTGCCCAGTTTGCATTCTCAAAGTCATTACTGCAGGTTTGCAGAATTTTTTTTGCTGTTTTTTTTCAGGTTTGGCTCGCAGCACCTCTCCTGATACATCTGTAAGCCGCCAGCTGCTAACCCACGCTGTGATGCATGCTTATAAATATCACCATACACCTTGACTTGTGTCCAAGCACAATAACACAAAGAGGGGTTCCTTGTTTTATACCCCAGGACTTAATGCAAAAATCAGAGAATACAATTACAGTATGGGCATTCCTGAAATGCTACACCTCTCTGCCTTCAGCATCAGAGGTTAAATTAGCAGCAGTAGCACAATGACTTTCAGGACTGGGCAATGAAACATGAATATAATGGGTTTACCGAAGGGCCAGAAGGTCCCGGAGGCCCTATGCTATCCTGAGCACAAGTGCAGGAGTGGGGAAGTGCTGGACATTTTGCTTCATCTCTCTGAAAAAGAAGGAATGAGAAATGCAGATAGTGCAGTTTCAATCATGTTCTAAGCATAAATAAGAAAAAGAGAACTTCATATAGAAACATCAGTAAGTTCACAAACTAAACTGCATTGTTTGCAATGAAAATAAATGTGCAAAGGTTAATGTACTACAAAATTATGAGATGTAGACCGGCAGTATTTTATTAATTTTTTTAAAGCTGCAATTGCCATTTTAGCAGATGCAACAGACTACAGAAGCATTTCATTTTATTTGCTATGGCACACTGTACAATAAACCCAAAATAACTTTACTGACAATAACATCTACACAAATGCAGTCATTTACAGCATTTGCATGATATAAAAATAAAACTCTCCATTTCCCTAAATAGAGTCTGTTGCAGGTTTACTGACCCTGAAGTATAAGAACTACAGCAACATTCAAACTGCAAATAGATATACAAGACAGAGAAAGGAGCAATCCTCTTCATGGATAATCGATATTATGTATCCTCTTACTGTTGCTGGCAGGTCACAGCATTTGTCTCGACTTGTCCATCCCAAGCTGCAGACAATATCAAACATCTGGAGCTGGAACTACAAGAAAGAAAAAAAGAGAACAGGAACGGATGTTACAGATGGCTTCCATTGAGCTCCAGGGTTTAGGAACAAAAAAACATGCCCACATGCACATCACCCACAGTGTGTTGGAAAAGAACACAAATGAGCACAGAGCAGCTCAGCCATCAATATAAACTGCTCCATTTGCAAGATCTTGCTTAGCCTCACTATAAAAATAGCAGGAGAATAGGACTGTAGAACTGAGAGACTGACTGTGTTTTATTATATTCTTAACCATTCCACATGTGATGACTTACATAGAAAGTGTAATAATTCCACAGTCTACAAGGGGATAATTGTACTTTCATGGAATTCTCTTATTTTATCATATTTTCAGCAAAAAGAAGACATGTGGCTTAACTATCACAGTGATTTTGCACAGAGCTGTATTAAGTATTGTGTATCTTGTACTTACTGTTGCTGATTGTCTCCTCATACCACCAGCCATTTTACCAAGAACTTCATAGCCATCTTTGGAGATGTTGCCAGACTCTTTGATTGGTTTCTCTTCAACCTCTTGGCAATCAATGTTCAGCTTGATGTTTTTCGGTGAAATAGTGATGTGAAGCTGCAATGTATGATAGTGCAATTCAGCAAAGTACTTTTTTTTTTGTGCAAATGCTGAATATTCCATTATAGAGACAACAGTCTGGGGGTCAGTTTTAATTTTTAATGCCACCCTTACAGATCTAGGTCAAAATGTGAAAGCACTACCCTTGACCTTCTTGTAAAGAACTTAGAAATACTACAGTAATATTAAAGTAAGTAAAATCCTGCCAACAACTGTATTTCCAATAGTGTTTTCTCCTTAACATATAATCATGTTAATAATATGTTATTCTCTGACATGAAACATTGCACAAGTGTTAAAAAAAATGACAGAGAAATGCTGTCCTCAGCATTAGTTATAAACTAAAAGGTTTAGCAGCTGCTATTTTCCTGTTGCATGTACAATACTTGAGAGTTCCCATGCACTCTAATTTTCCAGATGCTTTTCTCCATACTGTTCTTGAGGTGTTCTTAAGGGTTTTTTTTTTTTTATTCTTTAAACATTTACTGTCAAGCACAGCAGAACCACATCTTGATATTATGCCTTTTTTCCCCCATTCTGTGGCTGGCCATCAAACACAACTTTCTTATACCACTACATTTTTCAGTTAAAAAGGCTGGCAAGCATCAAACCAGATTAAATTCTTAATTTGCATCAAACAACACCAAGCCACAAAGTTAGGTCATAGATCTTGGCAACACATGCTATATTACAGCAATCATCTTTGGCAAGCAAACCCACTATTTGAATGCCCACTAGGAGAATGGTCTGAGGTTGGAGTTTGGATGTAAGCATCATTATGCACTATGAATGTAAGTCTTTTTACTATATATATGTATATATTTATTTATATTTCATTATTATTAAATGCATAGAAAGAAAGCCTTTTAATCTTTCAGATAAAGCTTTTTGAATGGACCAAATTACTGTTTAAATGTAGACTGTAATCACACTCTTGGTACTGCTTTATACTATGTAGCAATAATTCCTCCCCCACCCCTTCCCTGCTACTGTGGGCATCTGCTTCAATGCAGCATGTGGTTTCATTTTGACTTTCTGCTGTTCTCTTTCATTCTGACTCCCCTGTCAGTGCTCCATAAGCCCTATCTGCCTCCATTTCATGATTGCTGGTCTGGCTGCCTGCTTTATCCCTCCATCTTCTAACTTTCATTCAAAGTGAAATAACAAACCCTGTATCGACCACCTATCATCAAATCAATTCCCCCTCAACAAGGAGTTCAACAAAAAGCTTGTATTTCCTTTGTTTGTGTAAGTGGTTTCACAAGTCATTAAACTCACTGGTAAGTTAATATAAGCAGAGGGATTTATAAAAGGGCACTGAATGGAATAGAAGAGAACTGTTCCTTGCTTTCTGGTATTGGACATGGTTAATCAGAAGGGGGCCTTTTAAAGCTTATTTGATGGCTCTCTGTCTCTCATTGCTTATTTTAAAAAGAATGTGAATGCTGGACCAGTTTGTAAACCAGCTCAATGAATGGAAAATTGGAATCTCACTGAAGATAATAGTGAGGCAATTGTAAGATTCTGCTGGGAAACCACACATCCAACCTCTGAAGCTGCTCAATTCAAGAAACGTGAAAACTAGCAGCAACAGAGTCCAATATCTGAGCAGTGAATTGTTCTAGTCCTGTGGAAAATGTCAACCCAGCATTGGTTTGGCTTTGGCCAAAAACTACACGCCTGCAGTAAAACCTGCTGGCTTAAGAACAAGAGAGACCCTAAAAACTTCCCTAAAGATTTCAGTGGAGAAAAAGGTCATGAGAATAAGAACAGTCTTGCAAATATCATCACCAGGAGGTTTAACCATACACCCACCACAGTTACACTGTTAAGTACTGTGTTACTCCGCCATAAAATAGCCTGACATGTCCTGTGTGTAATTTATACATCACACCCTTTACAATTTACTAGCATATTTGCAAATTGCAAATGGGAAAATAGTGCCATAACATTAGCTCCAACAGGATATTTCCCCGTTACCTAGGACTGTAAATGAAGCAAGCATTTAATTCATTTTACAGACATACTATGCTTTTGCCACAACCAAGAGGCTTTCCTGCTGTTTAACCAATCTGCAATCTTTTAAATACTAAATACAGGCATCTCACAAGATGATTTCTGTAGTAATACAGGGATTTCACATGATTAAATCTCTATGTAACAGTCGCTTCCAAAATCCAGGAAAGTCACTAAATACACAGTAATCCACAGTAGAAAATCACAGGGCTCTGGTACTAGCAGTAGATCACAGCCTGCTAACCCACAACTAAGTCCCAATCTAGACTTGAATCAGACATTACAAGTTCAGAGGTTGTAGGAGGGACTGTAATACAGGAATTTAGCCTACCACTCAGGGAATAACATCAATTAAAAATACACTTACTGAGCATTTTATTAGGAACACCTGTAAATCTACTTATTCATGTAATTATCTAATCAGTCAATCATGTAGCAGCAGTGCAATGCATAAAATCATGCATATACGGGCCAGCAGCTTCGGGCAATGTTCACATCAACCGTCAGAATGGGGAAAAATGTGATATCAGTGTTTTTGACTGGTGACACACAGGCAGGTTTTAAAATTTCCATAACGGCTGATCTCTTGGGATTTTCACACACAACAGTCTCTAGAGTTTACTGACAGAAACTCTACAGTAACTCAGATAACCACAACTTTTGCTACAGTTGTGGTGAGCAAAAAAGCATCTCAGAATGCACAGCACAACGGACCTTGAAGTGGATGGGCTACAACAGCAGAAGAGTAGAAGACCACTTTGGGTTTTCAATTCTGTCAGCCAAGAACAGAAAGCTGAGGTTGCGTTGAGCACAGGCTCACCAAAATGTGACAGTTGAAGACTGGAAAAAACGTAGCCTGGTCTGATGAATCTCAAATTCTGCTGAGGCACACAGATGGTAGAGTCAGAATTTGGTACCAACAGCATGAATCCATGGACCCAACCTGCCTTGTGTCAACAGTCCAGGAAGTGTCGTGGAGGTGGCGTAATGGTGTGGGGAATGTTTTCTTGGCAGACTTTGGGGCATTAATACCAATCAATCATCACTTGAATTCCACAGCCTATTTGATTATTATTGCTGACCAAGTGCATCCCTTCATGGGCACACTTTACCCATCTTCTAATAACTACTTCCAGCATGATACTGCACCATGTCACAAAGCAAAAGTCATCTCAAACTGGTTTCATGAACATGACAATGAGTTCAATGTTCTTCAGTGGCCTTCCCAGTCCCCGGATCTGAATCCAACAGAACACATTTGGGATGTGGTAGAACGGGAAATTTGCAGCAGGAAAGTGCACCTGAAAAAACTTAAGGAACTGTGTGATGCAATCATGTCAACATGGACCAGAATCTCAAATGGATGTTTCCAAGGTCTTGTGGAATCCATGCCATGAAGAACTGAGGCTGTTTTGAGAGCAAATGGAGGCCCTACCCAGTAATATTATAATGTTCTTAATAAAGTGCTCTTTGAGTGTACGGTTTATAAAGAATTACATTAAATGTCCAGACTGAATACTTTTTCCATTGGTCCTTAAAATTGATTTTAGTGATCGAAATTTTGGGGGGCATATGGAATTCTTTTTTTTACATCCTATCCATCATAGTTATACACCTTTATTTTAATAATGTGAATAATAATAAAAAATAATAAATAGTAAACTGTTTAAATCATGCCATAAAATCAATGCCTTCTGAAGGGCTAAGAATATCATAAAACCTACAAAATGTAACAATACTAAATAAACAAAAAAAAATTTAAATTAATTAATATTTTAAGATTTTTATTGTTCTTGAAATTATTGGATACAATAAGACCTAATTCAAGTATGCTGATGCTGTCTAGTTTTCCATTACACTGTGTGAAAGACACAATGATTTATAGTAATTACTGCATTTTCAATTTTCAATGTTGTTCTCATGTAAAACACTGTCAACAATCTGATATAAAATAGCTCCTACCTTGTGGAAGCTTCCATGAAAGATCCTCTTAACTTTTTCATTATCAAAGGTAACTTTCTGGAGCTCGCCTCTAGTATCCTTGTTGTAGAATGTGATGACTTTGCTGGAAGCTGAAAACAGAAAAGTAAAGGCTTGGACAGATAGTCCTGCTCTAGATGCCTAGACAGACATAATAGTAAAGATAATATAAAAACGTATATAAAGATGTAGGAAGGCTTTGCCAGGTATCAACAGACATGCAATATAATGAATGAAGAAAGTGGCACTTACGGTTAAGAGTAAGACCAACTTCAGGGTTGTTACTGCTATCTGAGATCTGCCACAAGTCAAATGCATCCTTGGGGGAATCAGGGAGCAACCGGAAGAGAAGTATGAGGGTGTATGATGGAGGCAGTCCATCTGGATGGATTTCCCTTGAAAGGAAACAAAAGAATATGACAAAATCTCAGGAAATCCTAAATAAATAAATAAATAAATAAATACTTAAGATGAAGACCAAATTCTTCATGATGCTACATTGTAAAATTGTAACTGTTAAACCTGTGAGCATATTATCATTTCATGGAATGCACAATGTCAGCTGATTATTAAACGAAAACAGGATGCTATGTAAAGTCTCGTCTCTGGCTGTAGTGGATCTGCCACAAATCTGAGTAGGGAAAATGGAAAATATGTCCCACACTATCTTCCCACCAAGAAAGGGGAAAAAAGGCTCCTTAAATAACATACAACATATTGAAAGTATTATCCAATTATCATCTAAAATTGCATAGTTGTCTACCCACTCACAAACACCAATTATTATGGACAAATTAATGTATCAAGCTTTGGCCAGGAACCTGGAGCAGCTTCATAAATACCTAAAGGTTTTTAATAGACTCAGTAAACATTACTTCCTTACCTCTGGGTTTCTAGATTGCTCCCACCATGATACATTTAGTATGGTTGATAATGTGATGATTTTATATGCATGCAGTATTTCTTTTCTCCACCTTATTTCCATATTTCCAGCAGCTACAAAGACTTTTGAAAAGCTACAAAAACTTTGAAGATTGTTAAAATAACAGTGGTTACTTGGGAACCGTTACAGCATGCAAGAGAAGCAAATGCACACAGTTCACAGAGCTCATACTTTGTTGGTTGGGAGATGAATGCATCCTTATGAAGTCGGTAGGACATGAAACTGTTGAAAGTGCCCGGATCCATTGACACTCCGTTCATGGCAGCGAAGCTTCGGTCAGTGATGTTGAAGGCTTCAAGCATCCTAAAGCCTGAATAAAAGAAGGTTAAAAACAAAGAATAAACACTAACTCACCAAAAGTACCTTGGTGTTCAATAGCAGTATATGATTCTTCATAATTATCAGTAAGAATATAATGACAAAGTTGTACCTGGTGATGTGAATCCATCCAGATAAATCAAAGGACATGCTATAAGAAGAGAAAATACCCAAAACACCATTGTCAGGTCATTCTAATAAGAAAATAAATGAAAACAAAAACGCATCTTAAAAAGTGTCATACTTG
The DNA here is from genome assembly GCF_023375685.1 of Ictalurus furcatus. NCBI lineage: Eukaryota > Metazoa > Chordata > Actinopteri > Siluriformes > Ictaluridae > Ictalurus > Ictalurus furcatus. Next base: position 16,208,726 of record NC_071263.1, read on the forward strand.
ATGTTGCTGTTTCACAGATGACTGTAATGAGGTTATCTTGTATCTTTGCGAATGCATCATAATCATCAACCACAAAGATATGTCTTTCGCTCGGCTTGCTTCCGATATTCCTCAGTTCGGTCATGTCCACATCTGCGACACCTACAACAAACACGCTAAATCCTACAGGGAGAGAAGACAGCATTAGCTTCAGAATCTCTTTCACTTGAACTTTCCTTACTACGTTCTAAAAATAGAATCCCACTGGCAGGTTGTACAATGTTGGTAACACATCTATGCACTTACCGGATAGTTGCAGTTTGGCAGCACTCTTCTTAACATCATCCTGAGAGCGGCCATCAGTCACGACCACAAGAACCTTTGGAACGTTCCTCCTCATACCACTGTCTGAGGTGAAGACTTTCTCTCCCACATGCTTTAGAGCAGCGCCTGAAACAAACACAGCCCAGTTTTCTTATAAAAAGCTTAATAAGTCATAGCACTGAGAACGACAACATACTGTAGGTATGTGAATCGATAAATTAGGATAATTGTATGGGAACCCATCATACGCATCAAATGAAAATTTCTGTCTAAATTCTAACCCGAAAATACTGAATCCAAAACGTGCCAGACAATGATAAAATGCATTAATTTAATTGTAAATTTTGTCCATGCTTTCAATGTTACTTAATCAAAAAAATACAAAACTCATTAAATCTAATTATTTTCAGAAAAAGAGGCACAAAGTGTTGTGAAACTCATGAGAAATTCACACAAATTTGAATAGTTTGGGCAGTGTGCTTGGATTTAATTCGATTTCACACAAATAAAGCTGTCAGAAAAAGGTATGAGCTCTCCTAAGCTTTAACTTTTCAAACAACAATCCTGCAAATGACTATACATTTAAAAATATGTGAACAATGCTGACCAAGATTATAAAAACATATAAGCAGACAACAAAGGTTATGTCACTCCCATTAAATATTGAAATGCTTCGCAGTACATTTCAGTTATTGTTGGGAAGTGTGCTTTCATTTGTGCCTAGGGGAGGCATAAAAGGTCATTCCTGGCCCAAAATGCTCATTCATGCTCAAACAATTTCCTTTTCAAAAAATGTTGTGCACTTCTAACATAAAAAATACATGTTCATGGGACTTATTGTATCTTACCATGTAACTTTAAGCCTTTTCATTTCATCACATGACCATTTAAAACTCTTTCCATTCTCATTCTCAGTACATAGACATGTCCTGTGGAGTGAGATGCTAGTAACTCCTATGCCATGGGTTTAATTCCAACATACTGACTTTCACACCTTTAAAAATTCAAACCTTCAACCATATTATCATTTTAATTTACTGTATATAAGAACATTAATATTTTTTTTCAAAAGAGCAACAACTTGTAGGCAGTAATGGCTCAGTGGTTAAAGTTCTGAGCTATTTACTGGAAGGTTGCAGGTTTAGATCCCAGGACTGCCAGAATGAACTTGGACCCTTGAGGGAAAAAAAAAACGTAGCTCTATGCTTGTACTGTGTCCTCTGTAAATTCTAAGTTGTTTTGGATAAAAACATTTGCCGAATGAATAAATGTTACTCTGTTTTATTTATGGTTCGCACAGACAGTAACCTGTTTTGGTGTTTCCTCCTCTGTAGCTGACCATCTGCACTGCAGACAGAGCCATTCCCTTGTCATGGTATGTGTTCAGCTTGAATTCTGTCTTGGCATCATCACTGTACTGCACAAAGGACACCTGTTTTCAGAGGGAAAAAGTCAATTTTCCACCACAAGCTTGGACAGCACTTAAAACCAAGTCAGCATGAAAGAGTTCGTTGCACACTGTTAATTACGAAGTTGCTGACAGCTTGGTTACCTGCATGCCTTCATGACTGACGACATCAAATGCTCCGATCATGCTGAACACAAACTGGAGCACTTTACTAAAGCTCTCATCTCCAATACTCCAAGAGCCATCAATGAGGAACACCAGGTCAGCTTTAGCACCTTTGCACACTGGATTGTGTAAAAATATTCAGTGCAGTGTATTAGAAAAATATAAAGAAGAAACTGTGCACAAGAGGTTCATCAGGAAAATCAACAGTATTATTCTTACCCTCCAGGGCAGCAGGGATAGTAGCAGGTGGAGGAGGAGTCGGAGGCAGTGTAGGGGCTACAGTGGGCTTCACAACTAAGAGAAAAATTAAATGCTTAATAGATCTGGTATACAAGAGCATGGTTATATGTTAACCCAAGTTTACTTACGAGTGCGCTCTTTAGTGCTGACTCCAGGTCCCTCCATATTGGGTGTCTGAGTATATACGGTGGCGTTGTACAATGCATCTGGGCTCAGGCCATCAAAACAGTACTGAGTCTGCGCAGCTGTTACGGTGACCTCCTGGGCCCCACGGTTAGAGGCTAAAGGGATAAAAGCAAGAGACGGTGAAATACTGAAATATTTTAGGCGGAAACAAAAACAAAAATTGTAAAACTTGGCAAAGCTTTGACACTTTTCTAATATGTTGAACTTACAGTCAAAGGGGTTAATTTTAATTCTGTAAGAGGTAGCAGCTCGATGTGGAGACCACCTTAGGCAGAATGAGTCATATCCCACGTTGTATGTTGTGAGGTCGGTAACGTTCAGGTACACTGGGAGGGCAGGAAAGTAAGAATATTACCATAAAAGTATCTTAACTTCAAAGTCATGTTTATGTGCTATCAAGTATACATACAGGTCTTGCCCTGGCCGACCAGAGGGCCGCTCATGCCAGCGTCGTACTGGGCAAAGACCTTCACATCATATGTAGTGCCAGGCTCAAGGTTGTGAAGGATTTGTGTGGCCACATCTCCAACGAAAACCTCCTGAGTCACATCAGTACCTGTAATTTACAAAAATAGAAATATTCCTTAGTTTGTTATTTACAGGAAAATGTGACCACTGACAGCACAATTAGACACAGAATTCGCTCACCCTCTTTTGCATAGGTGATCTTGTACCCATTAACCTTGGCAGGTGCAGGGTCCCATGAAACACGGAAACGAGTGTACCATTCATCTGACACACGCAGGTTACGTGGTTCCATAAGTCCCACTACGGGTAAGACACAAAAGAACCAGACTGAAAATCCAAACAGTGAATAATTTAAAAGAAAAAAAGGGAATTGAGTTTATTGCTGCTTTTGTTTCCAGGTTTAGTGTAATTATGGTATTTGTATTCAGCCTCTTTGTTCTCAGTTCAGATGTCATAGCCATTTATTACAAATTTAGGAGAGAAGACAGTTTTGGAGAAGAGCCATTCCTGATTGTCTGGCAGAAAGTTTTTGTTGACAGTTGTGAACATTGGGATTTTATTTTTTTTGTATTTCAGTCTGTAGTCAATGATTTACTGTGTTTATTCCTACCAAAAGCTTTATTTAGCTGTATTTTTTCAAGGCATACTGGATATGTGTGTTTACTGTACGCTTTGGCATAAATGCATGTCTTAATGTGTGTGTGCATGTATATATTTCCAAATTATTACAAGTGTGTCCATCTCCAGAAAGCTCCCCTCCAGGACCATCTTGGTAAAATGCCATCACATTGATCCTATAAGGTGTGTCTGGCAGAAGGTTCTGCAAGATGACATTGTTTCTGTTGCCGGGAACACTTGTCTGTAAATAAAATAACATACAAGAAAGTTATCTAAGAGTCAGTTTATGTGCCAACTGCTGTTATTGTTACATGCTACAAATTCACACTTACAAACTCCTCAATGGGGTCCCCAGTGGTTGGTGCATAGCTGATGCGGTACTGCTGCACAGGTCCCACTGCATGTTCCCAGCTCACACTCAGAGTGTTAGTGGTGGGGTCGTAGACACGCATGTTCCTGGGAGCACTGCGTGGCACTACAACCAGAATCCAGCAAATAAATGTATAATTCAACAAACTGTACTTAGTGGTTAGAAGTTGTTCAGGTCGCTGAATAAGCAGATCAAGATAAGGACTAACATGTTGTGCCGGTGTCTTCCACTGCAGAGCCCTCTCCATCTGCATAGAGTGCAACCACAGCAACTGAGTACTCAGTGTCTGGCAGTAGCTGCTCCAACAAGGCAGTATGGGTATTCCCTGGAATAAGGACCTACAAGACAGAAAAAATACTTAGGCTTATGGATGGGTAAAAGAGTAGCAACTTTACCTGAAACAATAAAAATGCATACGTTTGAAATTTAACACAAAACATTAACAGCGTAACAAAGAAATGGCCAAGCTGATGATAGCAGATTAGAATCTTATAGGATAGGATATATCTGACACCAGCTTTTTCCCCTCTCAATCAGGAAAGACTCAGAAAGATCTCAAACATGCCAGAACAAAGCAAACTTTGCCATACTAAACTAAACATTTTACTAATAAACCTTTGCCTCAGAAGCTGTACTCTTACCTCAGTATGTTAGTTATTACCCAAAAACCCAGTCTACAGCAGAACCACTTCTGAGGTAAGCTATTCATTAAAGACTAGAAACCTCCGGTGACAAAATCTGTTTGTGTTGACTTCGAAATAGCCGTTTTTACTTACTGACATCTGTCTACCATCGTCCCATCCCCCCGCCCCCAATCTGTTTCCCCATATGTAACAATTGCAAAGTGAGAAATGATACAAAAACATGGCTTTGACATTTTAACAAGGTCTGTGTTTGCCTAGGGCAAAAAAAATATTGTTTAACTTCAGCCATACTAAAGTTTCTTCAAAACACATGGTGCAGAAATAAGCATAAGAATAAGAGAACCAAGTGACAGCAGTTTCTAACAATGCCTGGAGACATTTCGTTTTCATGTGCACACAGCTTCACGGCTACTTACAGATACCTCTGACTGGAGGCTATTACCATGCCCACACTCAATTGTGAAGCATCCTATGCACAGCTAAAAACAATTAGAGAACACACACGCACAATATGCACATAAGATGTGGTCTTTTTTATGGCATGGTTGTGTTAAAACTGCAATTAAAAAAAAGATTTTTCTTTAATCCCAAGGAAAATCCAATATGTATTAGAATAAAGCAACTTGCCTTTACTAGTTTAAAATGGTTTTGCATTCATTTCAGCTGGTTTCAGTTGGACTACATGAAGCAGTTACGACAAACACCAGGTACCAACTGAAACCAATTTAAATTTCCCATCCAGCTGGAACCTTTACATTTCTAAGATGTGGTTTCTACTGCAATGTTCCCTAGAGATCTAAAATGGCCATATGCTGGAAATCCGGAGTAGTGCCAAAGAACCTGTGGTATAAAAGTTATATTACTGTTACCATGTATCACTGATATTAAAAGACAGGTTAAAATAAAGTACTATTTCACCCCAGTGCGAATGCAACCGTGGACTATACCTTTTAATTTATTACATTTTCAAAAACAAATCTATACTTTTGCTACAACTCGTTTCCCTAGACAGACTTTTGCAAGCAAAAAAAGCTGTCTATTATATACGGTCTTATTTTTTTGCCATCCAATCACCCATTTAATGGTGATGGAAATGGCGTAAGTTTCTTGGTACTTTATGAAAATTTATGAAAAGATATCTTGCTCACTGACTGCACCCAGAAAGGAAATGATTTATTTCTACATCATCAGACAAAACATCAAGTGGAAAAGATCATCTGAGGTAGGAAAGTTGTAAAATTGTTGCTAAATTATGATGATGCATCCAAGTTTCCATATAATACATCAAATTTAAAATATGATTTTCAGCATTTGGCCAAGCTGACAAGCTGTAAACTGTTGCAGCTTAGACAAATAGCAGAAAAATATCTGGCTCATTTTTAGTAGGTAACCTTTAGTTAACTTGTATATGTTATGTTAAAAATCATGTTTCATACAATTAAACAAAACATATGTAAAAGAACATGGGATGCTCATGTTAATTATAAGCAAGTAAATTGAATACATATTTACATATAAGGTCAACTACTTTTAAACTCCTTCTTGAGTAGTGTCCTAATAGGTTAGGTATTATTCAGGTTTTGCACAAGTCATCTTCCAGAAAGGTATGTTTACTTTTATACTAGTATGACAGTTGGATGCATTATACAACATAGTATAACCCCGTGAGTGATTGCTGAGGGGAAATTAAGCCTCAGAAATAAGCCAAACTATTCTCTGGCAGTGTAGCTGAGGTCCAGTGTTTAATAACTTAGTATCAGTGACCTCCCCATCGATGAAAGGGACTCATTTTATTTCCCTGCTGAATTACAAATTTAAAAAAAAAAAAAAGCTGTCATACCTCTGTTGAACCTGGCAACCATTCACTTTCTAAAACAATGTCTCATTGACATTTTTAAAAAAACAAATACTCATACTGCTTCAGCACTCGTGACTTGATGTTATCAAGGTTTCAGTTAAAACGGAAATAGGCTGGGAATTTATTGCAAAACAGCAGTGAGAAAAACGACAAATCTCTGAAGGCTAAATATGTCAGGTTTTGTCAAACTTAATGCAACGATTATGGAAAACTCACTCAAAGTTCTTTTTTCATAATAATTCTCCTCTTAGATTAAAAAAAAGGTTCTGGCTTCGGATAAGAGATGCGTGTCTTTTCATAATGTACTACATTCCCAAACTCCCAAAGAAATCAATTTTGTGCTCAAATATTATAGTTCATATTTGTGTATAGCACAGCATTCCTTAACACAAACAATTTCAGTCATATGAGGATAAATCGGTTATTAGCTATGAATACAACACCCAAAGCATAGGAACTAACCCATAATTTGCCCAGCTGTCTTAAGTGAGATAACACGCAAAGAGGGATTTCTACTTTCATTTTATTTACTAGAAAAGCATATATGTAATATAGTCTGACTCACCGACTGAGAAGGACGTGTTCCTGTTAGAGGAGCGTAGACGACCCTGTACTCCTGGACGTCACCTGAAGCAGGCTCCCAGCGCACATTCAGTGTGTTTGTAGTGGGGTTGAAAACCTTAATATTCCTGGCAGGTGAGCGTTCCACTATGGGATATATACAAGAGTATAAAAAAATAAGAAGGATAGGAAAAACTTCATGTATCACTTTGGAAACAGTTTCAGCTGTTTTCATAAAGAATTATATCAAATAAAGCCAGGGAAGTGCATAGCAAAACATGCAAGTTCAAAGGTGTTTGAACAAAAAGGCCAAAAAAACAAAACAAACAAAATAAAAACCATAACATTTAAAATGGTATGAACACATTTGCTAATGTGTAACTTAAAGCATATGCCATCGGTATTTGTGTAATTCGGCAGTCTACCACATTAAGTAAACTGTGCTAAAGTCTGGCAATGACAGTACTGCATTTAGGAACACAGAGCAGAAGGATTAGTACGAATAATAAACACAATTACACAATTCCGTATTGTAGTGAAATGATGTATAATGCTCATTAACACAAGAACATTTGGGGATCTCAGGTTTCGTTTCTGTGTAGATTGATTTAACTCATGAGGCTTTTATTAAAGATTACATAAGGGAATTCTTTCCAGTAACTAATTCCATGCTACTGAAATTGTAACTACAACAACACTGTTAATGTTGCTCAAAGACTGAAAGCAAGCACAGCAACAAAAGTCCAACATAATGAATATGTGGTAAAGAGCAGGGCACATTAAAAGCATGAGAACCATCCTTCAGGTTGTAGATAGTAACAGCAGCCTTTTATGTGCTTGCATCTCTCTGGGATTTCCATTTATGGATGGAGATTACTCATGGTTTGTCTGAAGCTCTGCACAGTCACTACAAGTTATTACAGACCATAAATTGGGATTCATTACATTCCATTCTGAGACACATACAATGGGCCAACACATGGAAAATTTCTTTAGCGGTGATCAATTCAGTAAAGCAGTTTTGCTTTTGGGGTTATACAGTATACTTATCTATAATATTGCAACAACTGAGCATTATTTATTTATATATTTATAACTAGAACAATCTTGTTGTAATAAAGAAAGGCTAACATGCTAAATTATTTACAGACTCACATGTCTTTCCATTTTCAGACAAGCGTTTGCCCTCGCCAGCAGCATATACTGGAACTACAGTGACAGCATACACAGTGTCGGATTGTAGATTCTTCAAGACTGTGCTAAAAGTGCTTCCAGAGACTTGAACCTAAGAAAAACAAAAAGAAAAAAGAAAAGAAAACCCAAAGGTTCATAAATAGCCGTATACTTCCTATATGTGCTTGCTAATATCTAATATATGTCATGTAAGCATTGATGATTGTAACACTGAGTAGATGGAATGGCAGGTTGTTTTTTTTTATTTCAGAGAAAGAGTTAGACTTTTAATATGCAACTTGTGAATAGGAAGGGCCCTGAGTATATACCATATCTTCTGGTCCCCCTGGCACAGCATGATAGAAGATCCTATATTGGCGCACATTGCCCTCAGCTGGCTCCCATAATACATTCAGAGAGCTGGTGGTGGGATCAGTGACTCGAAGGTGACGCACTCCTCCAAGGGCCACTACGAAAACCAGGATTCAAAACGTTTATTACAGTTTACACATTACCATTTACGATTGAATGCAGATATACGTATAATAATTAATATTGTCCACACTGTAAAAAACGAAAAGTTGACTTAAACTTAAAATTTCAAGGCAACTGGCTGCACAGCTTTTTTGAGTTTGAGTAAACTTAAAAAAAAAAAAAAACTCTGCAGCAAGATGCCTTGAAATTTTAAGTTAAGTCAATTTTTCTTTTCTTTTTTCTACAGCGCATTAAGACAATACAGGACACTTACACGTCTTTCCTTCACCAGATATGTCTTTCTCCTCTTTGGATGGATACACAGCTGTTACAGTGATGGAGTAGGGAGTGTCGGGAGTCAACTTCTGCAGATTAATGGTGTTCTTCTTCCCACCAATCTGAGTCTGTATGGGAAAGCAAGACAGCCACCTGAAAAAACATCTTCTCAGATAGCCATCCATTTCTTTGATAGATGTATTAGGAAGTCCAATTCAGTGGGAAAGTTTTACTCAGTCTCAGCACAGGGTGTTTAGATATCTTTAAGCAACCTTGGGAGAGTCAGCATGCCCCAGATAGGGTTAGAAATGTGAGATGTTGCCTTCTGTCCATAAGCAATGGTATCTGTGAATTGTGCATAAGGGAATGCACTAAACAAAACTACAAAAAAAAATATGTAAACATTTAAAGCCTCTATAAAAAATTTTAAAAAACTGAACTGATTTGTTTGCCGGTGCTTTTTTCTTGAACCTGAGATGGACACTCAGAAAAGTTTACAAAATCCAAACAGCCTCTGCTAAGATAATGTTGGGGAGCTGCCGATAGACTCTTCCCTCATCCCCTTATCAACTACTCTGTATTTTGGACAGCTCAGGAATCCTCACAACTGCCCACACACGAGCATCTGCCATATCCTCTTCTAGTCTTGTATTTTAAAAAAAAACTCTAACTGTTTCAATAAGGAGAGGTATGATGAACCTGCAGCTATACAACATTAAATCAATTCTTCAAGATGTTTGATAACAAAACTGTCTGCTGTTAATGTTACCTACCACAGTGTTAAACTACGTGAAGCTACTGCAGTCCATCCAAAGCTTTAAACACTCTACAGCTGATTAAATCCTTATGACAGATGCTGCTCAGTGTTATAGATCATCAGCCATGAGAAAATGCATATACGTATAGCGTAAAAGCCACTATGGTTGTTCCATGTAGAACGTTTTCTATTATTAGTATATGCTTGTTATTATAGGACATAATGGTGCTGGTTTTACAAATGTTTTAGTTAGTTTACAAAATGTAGTTAGTTTAAGCAAACCACTATGCATGCGCTCATGTGCCATAAATGATTCTAACATGAAATTATTAGATGATTTGAAAGGTGATTTACCGACTGCGGCCTGCCTCCTGCAGTAGGCACATATGTGATCTTGTAGTTCTGGACTTTGCCAGGAGCATGATCCCATTTCACTGTGAGGGAGGTGGTGGTGGCGTTAAACACCTGCAGGTTCTGAGGAGGACCACTGGGAGCTGTGGAGGAAAAGAGTCAGATTTGATTCTGCATATCACATGATAATCACAGTCTTGCTTATGTTTAGTTTGCAAGATCAAACTACTTACCAGGTGTAACTATCTGGGATACTAACAGAGGTGGAGAGAAAGGGAAACAATAATGCTTGTTAAAATTTACAAGGTGTCATTTTTATGTTATTTTATTTTATTATTATTATGCATTTTGTTATGAGAATAACAATTGAATTTGACATTTATAATGAAATAATGCTATACATGTTTCTGCAAATGAATAAAGGAATAAATCTATTTGCTTACATGTGCGCTGGCTTCCAATGAGGTCCTCACTCTCTGATTCATCTGGGTAGATTGCAGTAACCAAAACATCATACAGTGTGTCTGGTTCTAGGTTTTCCAAGAGATGAGTTGTCTCCTCAGCACTCAAGATATCCTAAAGACATGCAATACATTTTAAATGTGACTTGTCACATGTTGAACAACATAAACAATGTCACAACTTCACGGTCTCTTATCGGAGGTTCGTACATATATGTAGTTGTTCTCTCCTGACTTCGACCAGCCGATGCGGTAGAGGGCTACGTCAGGGGCGCCGTGCTCCCAGTGAGCCCTAAAACTTGTTAGAGTGACTTCAGAGAACCTCAGATTCTTTGGTGCTGGTACGACATCTACGACATTGAGGACAAAGAAGAAAACGAGTTCACATACAGGAAGAGAAATAAATGTTTCTATACAGTCTGATTTAATCACTTTGATATCATTTACCATAATCATTAGCACAAAAGGCAAATATTTTGGTTTTACTTCCAATTCACATGTTTTAGATTCTTGGCTACATTCTAACTATAAATTTTGTACTTCCACAAAACGTATATGGAAATGACTTGACAGTGAATTATATTTTTATACTTTTATCCCAGCTCCATTAAACACTTCTCTTTTTTTCATTTTCAGGTAGAGGTTCAACAGTCATTTTTAATCACTCTATACTGAATCATACTGTATAAGCTTATTTGGTAAGGTTTTTTTTGCTGAAAAATAATTTTATAGTAGTCCATGTATTGACACTGATTTAGATGATGTAATGGTTATGCTGAAATGTGAATTGTTTCCAGTGTTTGTGTTAGTAACTGCCATTATGTAATGTCTCAAAATGACCTGTCCATTCAATATGGGAAATAATTTTTCTAAGCCTTCAGTGGAGATAAATGCATAGTTTCACACACTGTTTTATAGGTCTTTAAGTGAGACTGACACAGGTAGTTTTGACCGGTAGTTAAGTGAAGCTTTATCCATAAAACGATACCAAGTTTGCACTTGAAATATATGTGAATAGTGTTATTTAAATCATTTCATAAAATAACTATATTTAAAATAACAATATATTTTGATAAACTGTCATGTGAACATTTAACATTTGAGTGTTTTACTGCAATAAAACCCTCAAAATCATTACATACATTTGTCTAAAAAAGCATTTCTGTGATATGCAAATGAACACATTTAATGATTTATATGACCACTTGCATATTTACAAGAAAACTCTTGTTGATCTACACTACATGCTTCGTTAAGACATGAGCAAAGGAAAAAAAGTTTTATTCAATTTGACATTTACTCTTTTTACTTGAAATCATTTATGGTGTTGTAAAATCCAGAGTACATTACTAGGCATTCACCTGTGATGGCCTGATTGAGCATTGGGTTTCCAGATCCAGAGTCATATACTGGAGTGACAGCCACGTCATATTCAGTTTGAGACTTTAGATTATCCAGGCCCTGTGTTGTCACATCTCCTTCCACTTCAAGCTGCATATAAAGGAATTTTAAATCAGAAATTTTAGGGTTAATAAAACCTAAATAAAATGAGAAATCTTTTTTGATTTCCAGTGGATATAAAAAGTCTACACACCCTGGTTAAAATTGCAGAAACAAAGATAAATTATGTTAGATGTTGAATGTGATATAGTAACCAAAAAAAAAGCTTACAATGACTTGCTTGCCTCTTTAAGTCATACCACAGGTTTCTTTGTTGACTTGGATTTGTGCTTTGGGTATTTATCTTGCTGGGAGGTGAACTTTTTCTTCATCTTTAGCTGTCTAACAGAGACCTGCAGGTTTTTTGCCAATACAGATTGGTATTTGGAGCTATCCATGATTCCCTATATCTTGACTATAGTCCCAGTTCCATCTGAACAGAAGCAGCCCCATACCACCACCATGCATCTCTGTGGGGATGGTGTTCTTTGGGTGCTGTATTGTTTATGCTCCAATCACAATCTTTTGTCAATTTTGGATAGACTTCCTTTTCTTGGTAGTGTCACTGTGGTGCCCCATTTTCTCTACTTGATGATGGTCTTCATGGTGTTCCATGGTACATCTAATGTTTTGGAAATCTTTTTGTACACCTCTCCTGATTACTACGTTTCGACAATGAGATCCTGTACATGCCTTGTAAGCTGTTTGGGGACCATGGCCTCAGCAGACAGATGCAACCCAGTCAAGAAAATCATACAGAAACAGCTGATCTATATTCTTTCTTTATATTTATTATATTATATTATCTTTATTATATCAGAATCACTTCACTGATGACAGGTGTATAATAATTACTTTTGAACATGAGAGTGTGACTGGTTAATTAACAGTGAGCAGCGTCACCTGCCCCATTATAAACTGATGTGCACACTTATTCAACCAGGTTATAGGTTGTTTTTTTTTTCTTTTTTCCCCAAAATGTTTCTATTTGTTTTTCACTTGAATTTTGTTGGTTGCTATATTACATTCAAGGTGGTTCTGACATGACTGATCTAAGGTTGTTGTTTTTTTTTCTTACATTACAAAAATGTGCAATTTTAACAGTGGTGTGTAAAAAAATGTATAATCCATCATAGTAATTATCTACCAACATTACAATGAGAAATAGGGTCTAACCAATTGAGAAAGATCTGCACACTAATGCACATAAAGGCTTACTAAAAGTCAGAATGGCTGAGAAACTAGGAGTGACCATTTGTTGAAAATTTTAGACAAATGAATCCAAAGCTGAAGCCTTTCGGCTTTGAAAGACGCACTTCCTGCAAAACAGTTTGTCCTGAGCTCTTAATCCAACTTCTTGTCATCCATCATGTAAGGCTTTTTGCAGGACCTCAGTTTGAAAGAGGGTTTACTTCATATTTTCATTCAAGTACTAAGAGTAACAAGCAGTAACATGCTCTGATTTATGCCTCAGGATGTAGAGTACTTCTCTGGAAGCATGGCAAAATAAAAAGGTTTAGCAATAAAACAAAAAATGAAAGAGTCCTTTTTGTTTAGCATCGGTTATAGTTAAAGTATTTATTTATGCTAGTCACTTTTATAATAGCTAGGTATTAATTATTACATTTCCGTTTCATCTACTTCTATTTGTCTCAAATTGTATCTGATATCATGAACCATTTTTGTTTTACAAATATGTACAAGCAAAGTAAATGTGGTCATTCAATATTACACAAATGAAGTTGTAAGAAAAAAGAAAAAAGAAGAAAAGGCACTAACTTTAACCTCTGCTGCTAACTCTAGTGTAAAAATTTGTATCTTATGAAGTACCTTTGTAACATATGAAGTAAGCTATGCAACTTTGAGGATATGTTTGACAAACACCAGGTTTTTGTACTGCTTTTCACACAATATTTTCACTTTCTTTTTTGCAGATCAAAATCTTGAAGGGTTATTGAGAATAAATAATTCCTGAGGAACTACATTTACTAACAGTCTCGGTACCCTTTCATCATGATAAGATATCCGTGCCAGTGTGATGGGCAGTGAGCTCACCTCTTTACTCTCGCCTTCGGCAGGTTTGTAAGTAATTATGTATTTGCGTACAAGCCCAGGTGCAGCGTCCCAGTTCAGAAGCATGCTGCTGTGAGTCACATCCGTTATCGTCAGCTCGCCGGGTGGAGGCAGCGGCACTACAAGTGGGCAAAAGATAAACACAAGCAAAGAAGAAATGAGAACCTCAAGACCATGCCAAGCATCCCTGCTTGGAGCCAGCATGCTCTAGCGCCACCTACGGGTCACCCCTTCAGCAGTGAGAGGAGAGTTGGTCACTTCGCCATTCATGGCTAAGAGTGTGATGGCGTACGCTGTGTTGGGGAGAAGCTTCTTCAGCTGGACATCCGTGACCTTGGCTTTCACACGCATCTGTGAAAGTTAACCACATCAACAGTGAAAGCAGTGATGGTTACTACAGAGCAGCTATGGGATCAATCCAGGAGAATCAGTTAGAATAACTGGTGTAACAAAATGCATGTTCTCCCTAACCAAGGACATCAAATTTAATCCAAGAAAGGCTTATGATTCAAATAGTGAAATATAATTAATTTGTGAAAGGATATAGCCTTCCAAGAATACGTATTTTACCTAAATCAATTTCAGGTACAAGTATGTCTGTCGATGTATAAAGGAATACACTGGGTCCTTGGATCTTTAAATGTAGTTAGACAAACTATCAGGAACTGTTTCAGATACAAGCCAACATTAATAATAAAATCTGATTTATTTCCCAGCTTCATTAAGTAACAGACAGCTTCTTGGAGGCTTATTACACTAACAGTGCCTTTCTATATTCCTCAAAGAGACAATAAAATTTGTGGGTTTTTTTTACACATTTTACAAGCAGTATGGACAAAATGTGGAGCGATGGTATGGCACTGATAATGGCCTACAATGTTTCTATTTCTTTACAGTCTTTTGAAAAAGGAATGACATTTCACAAAAGTCAGTGAATGTTTCGTCTTTAAGAACTCTTTAATCTTGAAGAACTAATCATCAGATTGGCAGATCTACTTTGACCATAGATTTCACTTTGTTCAGTCTAGACAAAAACACACAATCTTTCTTCTGCTATGTTGATGCGCTAAGTTAGTAAATAGTACTAGCTAGTAAAGACTACTATGTCCACAGCATTTGATGTTATGAAAGAGCATATTTAAGAGCTCTGTCTTGACTGTTGTGCTGTAGTGGGGGTAGATTATTTGAGGCGCAGATCATACCTCTTTCTTGGTGCTGGGTTCAGTAGCATTTATAGCTGAGTATTGCAATTTGTAGCCAGTAGCTCCTTCGATTTTCTCCCATTTCACCTTCATGGTGGTGGAACCAACTTTGTAGATGGTCAATCTCCTTATAGTATTTAGGGGCACTACAGAGGGGAACACATCTTTTCTCTTTTTCTTTAGACACTTTGTCCCTGTCTAACTAAACCCTGAAGCTGACAGACGGCACAGCTGGGCCAAGGCACACATTCTGCATGATGGTTACATGGAGGACAATGAATGGATGGCAGAGAGGATGATGGATGAATGGCAGTGGATTTTGCATACTTACATGATGGGTAATGAATGATGATGACAGACAAACATAGCACGCATTAATACCACACAGAAATGGCAACATTAAAGCACAGCACAGGCTAAACATTGTATATAAACACAACAGCTATCAAACACTAAAGGCAGGAATAAACCAATGACACATTGCTGTACCATGCAGCATCATGCTGTATATATTGATAACATTCATTGCTCTGTGAAGGGAATGATGATGGTTTGGTTAGGATAAAGTTCACAATATCAAGCATAACACAAAACCAACATAAAAGCAACATCCACATTCCACTGTACAGCTTTTCATAACATTTTATTAGTCTAAACAATATAAAATTGTTCTAGAAAACCCTTAACGAAAATAAATAAGTTACTATAATTTCTAAACAGCCTACATGGTTTACATCCATATTTGACTGGAAATATGCTTAAATATGGCATTGCTGTGACAGCATGATCAGATCACTCAAATAAATAAATTGTTAAAAATGTTGTCTTCAGATTTAAACAACTGACCATAAATTGGATTAAATGTGCTTTTGAGAATTTCTCAATTTTTAATATAAGGGTAAACTGTCTAAAAGTAGCACTACTAAAATCTGAATGAAAAGCAAAAGATTTGCTATAGCAGCAAACAGTGGTTCACATTTAATAAAATTAAATAAAAAAGGGGAATCTAAGCAAAAGCCTGAATAATATTTCCAATTTGAAAGAGTAACCCAATGAGGATAAACACCAAAGTACAAGAGATTAAGTAAATTGCATTAATCAGAATTTAAATGGTCATAGATCCATTTTTATAAATAAGAATAAAAACTTTGGCTGAGGCTTTGGCTCAATTCTTTTCAAAAGCCATTTGTGGTGGAACTAAAGTTGGCCCTTACATGTGGTTTCTGTGCCGCTCAGGGGCTCACTGCTCTCTTCTCCAACCACAGAGTAAACGTTCACTGAGTATTTGGTCAGTGGATCAAGACCTTCCAGCACCACAGTATTCTCATTGCCATCCACAAACATCTAAGACAGGGGGACACAAAAGAGAAAGAAAAAAATACAGTTACCAGAAAGTCACCAGACAAGCACGTGACACGAGTCCAAAACAAAGAATGTTACTTAAAGCCACTACTTACAATTTAACAACAATTGGAAATCAATTAAAAATATACCAGAAAATACTCATGCTGCATTGAAAATGCTAAATATCATTATGCATAATGTGGAGGTGAGATTTGCTAAACAATTTCAGGCTGAAACTCTAGTTCAGTGAGGTTTATTCTGTAGCATTTTAGAGTCCAGGGCTGGTGGTCTGTTGGATATATAAGAGCCAAGTCATGTGGACAGGTGTAGACTATTTTCCTTTTTCTGAAAAAGAACAAATGCTCTGTGCACAAACCCTAATGTCTCAAGCCTTCCCCATGCTATTTATGACTAGCTACAATGAGTTTAAGTGTAATAATGAATGAATTAATGAAAACTTGGAGGGTCTTCAGAGAAACTTGTTTCTTCTGCCAGTAAAAGTGGAAAAATACCCCCACATGGCTTGCCCAATTGAGGAGGTAAGTACTACTCCAACAAGCAATGCACATAAAACAATTTGGGAATTCCCAGCTCTCCCTTGTAAACTTGTATACTGGTCTGCATAATGGCTTTGTTCATGTTTCACTGCACTCCATTTAAAGCTCCATTGATATTGAGTAAACTCAGAGTGAGTCTGCAGGATTCAAAATACTTTTGTTTGCTGTTTTGTACTGATGCCAATCACTACTGACAATCTGCTTTAAGGTAAAGAATGTTTTTGAAAACTCTCTCAGCTTTGTTTTCTTTCAGAGGTAGACACGTTTACTCAACACTCAATAGTAAAAAGTGGATTTCCTTGGAGATGATTATGATACCTGCAGCGTTTTTCCTCCAGAGACTGGAAAGTACTCAATGTGGTACTTTTCAACAGGGCCCTCAGGGCCATTCCAGGTGACACGGAATGAGTAGTAGGTTACATCAGATGTCACTAGGTCAGTGGGTGCCGTTGGTCCTCCTCCTGAAAGGGGTAATGATGACACTTGACTACTTTAATCTCTGTATACACATGTCTGTCCCACTCTGTATACACCTGTCTGTCCCACTCTGTATACACATGTCAGGACTGTCTAGCAACCTCTTTTATTTAAAGACAAGAAGGGAAAAGTTTTCCTTACTAGGTCTGAGAGCTTTGACTTATTTCTGATATAGACTAAAATAAAGTGTTATCAAATCCTATCTCAGTTACCCATGAGACTTAAACCAAATACATCTAGCATGAGAGAGACTATGAGCTATCCTTATCAGAAATTTGGATGGGTGACAATCTCCCGGATTTCCCCTATTTCTTCAAATATTTTACAGCTGGATGGAATATCAAGATTCTGTTCACCATTTCTTCCTAATCACATAAAAAGATCTGTTCCATCACAAGGGCTAATAGGCATAAATGGGTCTTTACAAAATAAATGCCTTGTGCCAAAACATAACTTAATAGACCAGATTATGCTTTCTATATACAATGCTCATAATACAGCTGTCCTTTAAGTTACCTGGGCCTTTGACACTTGAACATAGGTTGTTTGCCAGATCGTCAACAATGTCCAAAAGAAAGGAGAAATCCATCACATTGTACATGTGGATTTCATCAGGATCAGAGGCGATGGTGCGTAACTCATTCTCATCAGCATTCTTCACACCTACACACCCAAAGCGTGTCGAGAACGTTAGTTCCGTTTTGCTAGACCAGCAACCAATTAATTTACAAATTAAAGCCTACATGGAATATTCAGATAAAAAACAGATGATTATAAACGTGGCTTGCATAGTTGTTTGCACATCTATTAAAAGTGGTAGATGCACAAACCTGAATTTAAACTCAACTCATGAACTTAATAGTTCATTATAAATATAAATACTTAAAAGTAATTATATCTTTAATGCTGTGTTTTAAAGTTAGTTAGGTAGTTAGTTATATTTATATAGTACTTTTCAAAGCGCTTAACATCGGGGGGGGGGGGGGGGGGGTCTCCTCAAAGGTAAAAAAGCAAACGTTTTCTCACCAATAGCATAGAGCTCAATGCCACTGTCACGCAAATTTTGAGAGTTGGCAATAATGTCATCCTGCGATTTGCCATCAGTGACGAGGACTCCGATTTTACGGGAGTTTGGACGCATGCCCACATTAGCTTTGAAATTGTTCTGCAGGATGTAATTCAAGGCAAGACCTGTAGAAAAGGCAAAATACTGGTCACAATAACAATAATTAGACCTAAGCCTTTATAAAGCTTTCAGAATCTCTTAGCTGTGTCAAATTAATAAATGAAATTATAATTGGGAATATTATGTAGGTATATAAAAAAAAACCTGTCATAGTGTTTCCTCCTTTGTAAGGCAAGTTGGCCACAGCCTCCATCAGTGAGTCTCTAGTTCTATGTGCATTCAGATGCCACTCAGTCTTTGGATCTCCACTATACTGGGCCAAACCTGTGTATAGAAATGAACACAATCTCCCACACCTGCCTCCGGATACACATCCAAATCTGCAACTTGAGAGAAAAAAAAAGACACCCTTACCTATCTGGACACGGTCTGGGCCGATGTCAAAAACGCCCACCATGCGAGCAATGAATGCCCTGATGGTCTTGAAATTCAGACGTCCTATACTCCAGGAGCCATCAACCAGCAAGACGATATCAGCCTGGGCAGTTGTTTTGCACATTACATCTGACCAAGCAGAGGATAGAAATATTAGATTGTAAATATGCAGAGGTGCTGTCATTGCTATAATGTAAATTTGAATTTAGAAGCCACTTATGAGAAAGAAAATGTTTTGATGGGGAAGGGGGGAGAAAACAAAACAAAACAAAACAGAGCAAAGGGGTTTCGGACACCAAAAAAGACCAGACCAGCAATATAAATAGTTGTTTATTAATAATATTTTCTGTACATTATAAATGCATCTGATACATTATTTAATAATGACACATAACACTGACAATTAATTCTAAGATTAACATTAAGGAATTTTATAGACTCCATCATAACCAGCTGAAAGACCGATCTTCAAGAGTTACTTTTCATTCCCAGAGCTGCATCTCATTTCCACTTCTGTAAGACACATGAAAGTTGTTCCACTGGCATGAGTCTTTCCCTGCTCAGGAAGAATGCAGCTGCATGGAGCTCAAAAACAAAACAAGCTAACACTGAAACCACAATGCAACAATTTTGTTTCATAATCTTGGCACAAGGCCATAGCCGGGGGATTGGGAGAACTAATATTTCAAAGTGTTTTTAAAAAGCTTAAAAGGCTTCCTGAGATTTTGCACACGTCATGTTTTCTGTATTTTGTGTTGAAGCTTTCCTGTTGTAAATAAACAAAATAATCAAAGGCTATCAAACAAAATAGATATCCCCCCGCCATTAGCCAAATATATGTGCTGCTTTCTATATAAATAGTCCCAAGTGCATAACACATTAAATGTGCAGATATATGATCCACAGTATTTTCTGTTCTTTTTTGTTTCTTTTTTGATGATAAATACACAGCTTACAACAAGAATTTACATATTTTAAGTTATATATTGTGTCATTATCTTAAAGTGCTGTCAGACTGTTTCTCTGATGGAACTAAATAATGAGATGTTGGCATTTGAGCAATCCAGGTAGAGATAGACTCCCTTGAGTGTTTTAAGGTTACTCAGGAATTTTAGCATGTGCAAACACATGGCCTGCTTTCATCTCCTTCTGACAGCACATGATTTAAATGCAACATTATCTGTTCAACAGCCAAGTACAAGACCAGTAGGCATATCATGTCCTAATTTTTTTCCATTCCGTGCTGATTCTTTAAGGCTGGTGTCTGTTATTAAATGAGATGTAAACTCCTTGTGTTTACAGGACTGAATGTGTTTACAGATTATATTGCTTAGGAAGCATAATGTAAAGTATGCCTTTCTTCTAATTTACGCATTTTTTGCTCTTATCTCTAGACTCACACCTCACACATGTTCATTATTATAATTATTATGATTATTATTATTATTATCTTATCATGACCTCAATAACAAACATCAAGCGAAGTGTGAGTCCAAAAAATATGCCTTGGTCTTATCTTTGTTCAGATTTCCAGATCGTGCAAGAGCTCAGGCACTGGATCTGCTCCCAATTAGGAGCTGCATTCCACACTCAGGTCATCAGTCTGAGCTCAGAACTTTCAACTGCACACATCAGACTTCTTCTTACTTACACACACACGCACACACACACACACACACACACACACACTAGATCATGTTTAGACTGATAACTGAGCAGGCAAGATTGTTTCATATCTGCTCATAAATCAAAAGCCGTCTGATATTTAAAAAAAAGTCACCATATGTAGTCAGTAGTACAGTTCCAGACAAAACATGTTGCGTAATGTGTACAGATAAGGCTATCAAAGTATTGCTTGTTGTTGTCCTGGTGATATTTATAACCACATGCAAATGCTGCACAATTAAAATCTAGATTTCTGCTGCCTCTAACCCTCAGCGATCATGTTTAATCTGAGTGGCTCAGGCAGTCACACTACCTGGAGCATCAACTGGAGGAGAAGCAGGCTCATCAGACAGAGTCGTCTTTTCTTCTCCAGCCAAGGGCATACTCTGTCCACCATCAAATACACCAAACACACTCACCGAGTACTTGGTGCCAGCTCTGTGGTGGAAAGGAAAAGCATCTTAACTATCTTTTTTACAAAGAAAACAAATAAAGATACATATGAATGAATGATCCACAGACACCACAATGTCCAATAGCTCCAGGATATGAGGAACGATGGAGAGATTTAAGCACTTACCTTAGCTCTTCCAGAACCACTGTGTTGTCAAAGGGTCCAACAACAAGCTCTCCCAAGTCTATCTCATCACCAGTAGGGTGGAAGGTCACCTTATAGCCCTTTACATCTCCAGGTGCAGGGTCCCATGACACCCTGAAGCTGGTCTTAGTGGGCTCAGATGTTTGTAAATTTCGTGGAGATTTGTATGGTGACACTGGAACAAAGATGGGATGCAAAATGAGTTGGTCAAACTGAAATGGGTAAAGAATTATACGTTAATATTTATGTCATATGCATACTTAATTTCCACATTCTAAAACCTTGATTAGGTTTTATAAATACCATTCAGATAGCATGTATTTAAAACTATTATGTTAGGGTGAGACAAAATAAATATTGCATTGCATTTATATTTACAAATAGAGACAAATCATTGACATCTGTAACATTAAATGACGTGTTGTTTGTGAGTTCTGTTGTTGTAAAATGGTAGCTCTGAAGAACAAATAAAGAACCAACTATCTATCTAACTAAAAATAATAAGTAAATAGTAATAATAACTGCAACTCTTTTGTTTTGCTTCTCCCACATTTCCAAGTAAATCCACTTAAGCCACTGTTTAATGATGGGCAAACGTACATGTGGTTCCCGTTCCTTGCCTTGCTTTTCCATCTCCATGGCTGTAGACAGGAACCACTATGATTTCATAGGTGGTAATGGGCTGTAGGCGCCGCAGGACAACGGTTGTAGTGGCACCTGAGGTTTTGGTGACCATTGGCCTGGCTCCATCATGAGGCTTGTATGTCACCCTGTAATTAACAACGTTGCCTGGAGCTGGCTGCCATGTTGCCCGCATGCTCTTCTCGGTCTCCTCGCTTACAGCTATGGCTCTGGCTGCAGCTGAGACTGGAGAAGAAATCAAAAGCAATGTATAATTATTACATTCTGTGATGACCTGTGCCAAAACAATTTTATAGCCATAACTCTAATATTCAGTCAGGTACATGACCGCATTTTTATAAAACAAAGACAGATTTCATCTTCAGGTGCCGGAAAAAAAAAACTCCCTGGAAAACCAAAATGGATTTCTGGTGAAAATGCATCTGCCAAAATGCCTGCCATCCAGCTGAAAAGACCATCCAGTAAGAAAAGATGCATCAAGTGGTGCTTCAAGCCAAACCTGGGCATTCAGAGTCTGCCCACAATGTTCTCTTTCCATACAGTGACTCCAGGTCTCTGGTGTAGGAAAAAAGCCAAATTAATTGCCAGGGCCTTAAATGATTCACTGAGTGCTTTCAGACACTGAATGCTTTTCCAAAGTGGGAGTTTTATGGGTGGAAAATACAACTTCCAAGTTTCTAAGAGCATGGCCTGACCGAAACAGACACAATATGTTACTGGAAAGACGCTGGATATAAAAGGGGGAAAAAGGCTGACCATGGACATGAAACACAGAACCCCCAAAGTGCAGTCAGTCATGTTTTGACTTTAATGTCGCCTGGCAGATTTGCTAACATCAATAAACAAACGGGCATGCACGGAGTTTTACATTCCTTAGGCTCATGTTCCCTTTATATGCTTTCCTCATTTTGGCCTGATAAGTGAAGTAAGCCAGAGAAGTGCTTTCAATCAATGGTGCATTTCTAAACTCTACATTGAATTGGTGACACAGAGCAGGTATGACACATTACATCAATAGTTCACACATTTCTACACCAAAAAGGTCACGCACATGAATTACCAAAGTGGGTATGTCAGTGGCAATTCATAACGAGCAGCTGTGCCAGAAACAATGACGTTATTCTTGAACTTGTGAAGGGAATCATAAGTCACACTCACTTTTTCCAGAGCACACTGGAAGACCAGACTAAAGTTTCTTAAAAATCTTAAGTCCTTCATCTCCTGTATTCAACTCAGTCCTGTATCACCATGGTGCAACAGAATGCGAGGATTATCTAACTGAACATTTTTTCCTCAGCTGTAATGGTGTTTCAGGCAAGTGATATCTTTGTGTAGTTATGTCCTTTAAAATCCTAATTCAGATACTAATCAATCTTTAAAGAGAACAAAAAGAAGGTATCAAAAGAGGAGATTGAAACCTTGGATTTATAAGGATATGACAAGTTTATGATTTTATGATATTTATTTATTAGGTCAAAGTAGATACAGCTTTTTAATTCACAAACAAACATATAAATCCAAGGTCTCAAAATATATCGCAGCCTGAGATAGGAAATGAACTCAAAGTTGCGTATTCTCTGTTCTGTTCATTCAGTATAATGTAATAACGTTTCTTTGCATGTCCTGAGGTAAGCTCAGAATGAGAGGCCCCTCTCAGGCTAGGGGTGGGAGGAAACGAGTGCTGTTCCTCTGCTGGATGCATTATGCGGGTGGGAATGGACTTACCATCTGTGGTTTCTTCTCCCACCAGCGGTTCTCCTTCTCCAAGGCCATAGGCGGCATAGACAAAAAGCTTGTAGCGCGTCTCTGGTGTCAGCCCCTCAAGCACGGTGGTGGTGACATCACCAGGCACTGTTTTTTCCCCAGCCTCATCAGAGAACAGGGATTTCCAGGTGACCCGATAATGGCGAACCTTGCCAGGTGCTGCTGTCCAGAAGACAGCAAAGCTGGACTCGGTGACATCCTTCGTGACCAAGTCTTTAGGAGAGCCAAGGACTGGGAACCAGCAGGCAAGAGAAGCAGGCAAAAATATTAAAAATAGATCAGTAGAACATACAGAAATAGAGCTGTACAACAGAGGACTTTATCTTGTACAAAGGAGGACAAGCTCTTAATCAGCTTACTTCATATGTCACAGAAAGATCATGACAATGTGATGAGTTGATGCTGAATCCACAAGCATCATTAATTCTAAACCAGTCCAGCTTCACTCCCACCCCACCCCCCCCCCCCCCACCCCCCAAACACACACACACTTTTTCCCCCTCACTTTCTCAAGGGGAAATCAATGGGGAGAGATTTAGGGTAGTGTTGACTGGATGCCATTGATTATTTGGCAGTATATGGTGTCCTGTATAACATTCTGACCACAGGGTGGCTACCTGTCTCCAACAACCTTTTTTTTTTACCTCCTACTGAGTCCTGCTCAGCTTACAGACACTCGCTTGAAGGCCATTTGGTGATTCAATTAATGGCTCAGGCAATAGACTACATGTTCCTACATCTGAGAATGTGTGATTACTGTATGGTGAAATTATTAATATAAGAAAGAAAGAAAAACCTACGGGTTCAAATAATAAAACCGAGACATGCAGTTTCCTGCTTTGCTCTTAGTGGGCGAAAAACCTCAGCATGTGGCTATTCATTTTGAAGTTTGTGATTGATTTTGCTCACTAGGTGGTTAGGTTTACTATGAGATATAATCCTGGTGTGGGATGTAATGAATTCTAAAAAGCACTGTTGGTGAATTCCCGGCTCTTAAGGCCCATCAGATATAAACGTGCTACGGCAACCGTAGCTGCCAATGGGTCTTGATCCAAACTTGGTCTCGCATCCAAGTGCAAATTTCTGACGTTACCAGAGTACTTCAGAGACCAAAGCACATGATAATGACTCCTGCAGACAATAGTCCTTTTTTCATAAATATTATATAGAAATAATTAAACAGTAGTGCATATGATTAAATGCACAGGTGTGCTTTTTAGTAACTTTGCAGTGAAGCATTCAAAATCAAAGCAAATCCGAATTAACATACAAATGAAGAGAAATTCTGCAAAACACAATCATTCACCACACCAAGTAACCCATTTTCAAAAGCTTCAACCGTTTCTGAATGCCAGACTGAAATATAGCTGTTGGCAATGCTGTGGACATGATCAGCAATGAGATGATTCCTTTTGGAGAAGTTGTACTGACCAGCTGGAAGTAACACTTGGACCTTTTGTTTCCTCTTTTAACTGAGCACGCACTTTCCCCACAAACAGTAAAAGCAGACCACGTCAGACTCATTTAAGACTTCCTGATTTATGAGAATCAATAAGACCACAGCAGGTCCTTTCTGTTTCATGGCTTATTCTTAAAAGACCTAAGCCCCCCAAAAAACCACACAAATAACCAATGCATTCATGAGCCTGCCAAGAGCTCTGGACCAGCTGCTAGTGTAGTTCATAAATCCAGCATTTGAAATGAGTACAGATGAACCCAAGATACCCATAACAACATACAAATCATACACAGGACTTCCAGATTTTGGAGACAGTATACCCAGTGATAATCACAACAATTCTGAACATACGAATTCATGTCAGGTTTGCTGAAATCTTTTAAAAAGGTCAAAAAAATCTATTTTAATCCAGGCAGAGGGCTGTGGGTTTGGGCTAAAACATTCTCCTCTCTCAGTCTCCTCTTTTCTCATTTCAGCAATTAATCACATGGGTGAAAACCAGACTGCCCTGGACTGAGGACGCAAAACCTGGCAAGGACAAAAAGCTGGAACCATCACAGCCCAATTTCCACACAAATGGAGTGTGAGGAGAAAACTGAATCAATGGAAATATTGTTACCATGTCTATTGTTACCAAATCTACATATAACAGCATCTTAAACACATAATTTTGAAATTTTCATTATAAATTTAAATAACAATAAACACAAATAGCCAAACCAATTATTGTTAATCCAGGCGATGAGTAAGGTATAAAAAATAAAGTTTTAACAAAAGCACTGACCAGGTAAATATAGCCTAATAACAAACACTCTTAGAAAAAAGTTTCCACCAAACAGTTTCTACTTGGAAACCTCTCTAACAGACACAGACAGTTTTAGGGTAGGTTTACACAACAACGAGGTACTAAAAACGGAAAAGTTTCGCGTACAGACGACAACATTGTCAAAACGATATCCGTTCACACGGATCAACGAAAATGACTAAAACTGCTGTATTATGCATGACGGTTCAGTAGCTGGCGATGTCACTTTGTAAAGAAACACTATGCACATACAAGCATTCATGTCAACGTCTCCGCCATATTGATCAGGGCAAGATTGCCCTATAAACAAATACAAGTAAACGGTGGAGCTGCAGTTTTTCTGCATAAAAAGCACAATAATGTTTACATTTCTCAAACGATTTCAACGGTTTATGATCTACGGGGAGTACAAAAAAGTTCAGTCGTCAGTTACCTAGAATCTCGATAGTTAGACTTGGTAAATTATTCATTGTCATAAGGAATTAAGAAAACTCACACTTGTTAATCATAGATTTGGCTTATTTTTCTTGGTTAATAAATGCTGAGACGTCCCTAATGTAATATAATTTAATGTACATAAAATGTGCATAAAGTTTTTTTTTAATTGTGGAAATGGATTTTTCTGTCTTCAACCCCATCTTTTAGCTTTTCTTGTTCCAAGTCAGAATTCTGTTAACAAAGCTCGTTCATTTTTAAATACTGAAAAAAAATCTAAATAGTGCAAATAGTGAGACACTGGCAGTCAGTCTGCTTTCTATATTTTATTAGCAATAAAAGGATACTGATATACTCCAAAACAGACAATTACAAAGATAATTATAATATTTTGAATACCCATCGTCGGTGTAGATGTGGGTTAATAATTTGGCGTATATAAATGAAGTACTCGCGCACATGCATATAGACTGAACATGACATCATCGTTTTTCACAGATTCTCGTTTTTGTACGTTTAATGGCATCGTTTTCAAAAACTTGCGCTTTGAAATCCGGTTTCAGCAGTTTGCGTTTTCAGGCCCCAAAACAACGTTGTCGTGTTAAAGAAAAGCCAAGCCGTTTTTAGTTGAAAAGATACCCTAGATGGACAAGATGAAGGTTTTTATATTTAATAATTTTTTTCTAGAAGTATACTATAAAAAATGTAATTGCTTACAAAAAAAAACTTAATTCAAGCCATGAATTTAAGCTGCTTTCAAGAAGAAGCAAGGTCATTCAGACAATTGAGCAAGCTTAGTTCTATTGAATAACTACTTCCAAATGCCTTGGAATTCTTTCACATTTTAATACATTATCATACATGCCTGAAGCCATTCAGGTTTGGCTTTTCTTCCCCCTCTTTTTTTCAACCACTGCCAACTGGTAACAGTATTCATTTGTAACAGCAGTCAAATGGTCCTGTACTACAAGCTAATGAAGTGTGTTGTCCACAGGGGACCTATGTAAGCATGAGGAATTCTCCACACAACCACAAGGGCTTCTCTCAGGAGCTTTTCCTCATTGCACTGAATGTCTCTTGCCTCCCACAAAGAGTTCCAGGAAGTTTATGGCATCTAACACAAAGAACGCTGTGTTTGCTACATTGACATTGAGGTAATGGGGCTTAGCATTTAGAGCATCATATAGAAATGAATCTTCTGACCCAGTCTGTAGGGGAAGCATCCAATACCGACTCAGCATAAACTGCAGTTCATCAAAACTCCTGAAATGTGTTTTGGTAGAGAAACTGGTGAAAATATCAGGCACAGAGAAAAGACTGAAGGAGCTGTCTCAAAGAAAGTTCCATGATACATGAAACATGACAGAATTCTTGGATTTCTGAGACTCCCATCAAAGGAGCTGGTTTAAATCTAAGAAGCTTCAGACATTCTATAACCACAAAGCCATTTACTTTTTAAACTATGCTTAGTTTGAGGGTTTAATTTGTGTAGTACCAGAGTCATGATTTCCTGGTGCAATAAAATTCATCCATGGTGAAAGAGATGCTTGACTGCTTGTTTCTCACATACTAGCAAACATGGGCTGTAACTTATATGTGATGAAAACACGAATCACTAATATGTAATGCTTAACCAATATGAAAACCAGAAGCACCAATATGTAATTCCAATTAAATATAAACTTGTGTAATATAATATACAACATAGTAACCAACCACTACCAAATCTGATTAAGACAGGTCAACACTCAGGATACATCACTACAAGTGAATGTTACCATCAATAAGAAATCTACTACCTGCCACCATTAAATCTATGTTTCTTTACCCTGTTGTACATCTCCTCTCCAGCTAGGTCTAGACCACCTAATGGCAAACTGATTATATGAACATCTGTCTGTAACCCAACACCAGCAACACCTACACAATTTTTTCCCTTTCACCACATTCACTTCAGAACATAAGCAGGTTTGTGTGAAATCCCACTAGGAGAAACCCAGGGGGCATGCAGGGAAGTCCTTAGTCAGCCAAAGAGTCTCCATCATTTCAGCTGAGTCAGACATGACAAATCAGGGGCTGACCCTATGCTGTGGCCTCAAACAGAGGACCTATTGTTATAAGATGACCAATACCAGACCTTGCTTGACCCTGACCATAACCTAATGCCATAGAGGGCTTCTATATAGCTGAAACAGATGTCCCGATACCTCAGTATTTGTTATTTCAGTCTGGGCCATTCATTTGCAACCTCACAAACACAAATAAACAAAGCAAGTTTCACAGAGACCAGGGAAATTGCAAATGTGTCTAAAATAGAACTGCCTTTCTATAGAAGCTTTTGCAACAGCCAGAAGCGGGAACATGAAAATATGTGTTCCTCCAAAAAGAATACTCTCACTTTATGGGACTTACTCCATCCTAGATTTCCTAATAATTGCACATGTGTAAGGCAAACTGCCAATATGTTTACTGGTCAAGACTAAGACTAAATAGTATGAAACTAAGATTTCAATATATGCACACAACCCTGTGTATCTTCTTGGTTCCACTGGGGAAATTTAGTTTTTTGTGGTTTCCAAAAAATATATATATTTTTTATTTATTTATTTGAGGTATTATTATCATTGACCTGACCATATTCAAGACTTGTGGTCAAGAGCAAGATAGAATGGAAAGAATATGTCCTCAACACTAAGAAGAGGCCATGATTATAATCATGACTGTGAGATAAGAGTACAGTTTTGAGATTTTAGTGGCTTCTGCACAGCTAAATACAATTGCTACAGAAGCTGGGTATAGGTTTTTATCTGCTGCCCAATGCTACGTTATTAGGTGCTTATTTTCATCATCCCAACCAAGCAATGACGTATAACTCAACGTCTTTTAACCCTCCTATTATGTTGGGGAAAAAAGTTACATCCATTATGTTATGGGTCAAAATGAATTCCACAGTTTAAATACATACAAAAACAGCAAAGAACAGCTTAAAACAGTAAACCTTTATTATGGCTTGTCAGAGACAAGCCATAAGAAGAAATATTTGTATATAAGTTCATGGCCCTAAATGAGGAAAGTCAAAAAATTTCAAAGAGAATAACAGACATTAACCAGTATTTCAGACATCTCAAATGTGGAAATGGGTGGAATTGACCCATAACATAATAGGATTGTTAAAGAAGACAGCCATCAGGTTACCTTTCATATCTTACCTTCCAGTGTGGTGCCTCGTCCCAGAAGTGGATCTCCCAAGCCAGACGAGTAATGGGCACTAACAAAAATCTCATATTCCGTGTCTGGTAGCAGGTTCTTGAGCATGGCAGTTGTGGCATCTCCTTTAACAGAAATCTCTTTCCTCTCGCCACCTTCAGGCTTATAAGCTATGTGGTACTGAAGCACATTTCCAGGAGCAGCCTGCCAAGAGAGCTTCATGGTGGACTCTGTCTCATCAAAGACCCTCAGATTCCGTGGTGAACCCTTAGCTAAAAGAAAATTATTACTGTGTATTAATAAATTGATAACTAAAAATTTCATAGAGCTGAATAAGACTGAATGAGACCATGTATTTTTATTATACAAAGAAAATGCCATGGGAATTTAGTCCTGCTAAGATTTAATAGCTTTTATGTTTTTTGTTTATTCCCCCATAACAATGTAAAACATACATAGTTGCAGAAGGTTGTTAGAGAACCAAAACTGTGAAATCTCACACATCATGAGTGCTGACCTTCTTTGGTAGTGCCGCGAGTATCCATCGGGGCACCCATGCCAGATGCATATTCAGCATTAACAGTCACACGGTAGGTGGTGATAGGAAACAGCTCTTGTAGTACAGTGGTAGTCTGGCTACTGTCAGTCACTGTCTCCAGCCTCTCTCCATCACTGATTGGCTCGTAGAACAGCCTGTAGCGCAGAACAGCCCCTGGAGCTGCCTGCCATGAAACTCTGAAACTGTCTGTGGTCTCCTCAGTTACTCTGAGGTTACGGACCGCTCCTTGTTCTATGTTGGACAAAAGTGCAAGTCAGTTGGATAAACATGTCAGAGTTGTAACCTTAAATATAACCTTCAATTCACATAAAATGATTTTTTTTCCAGAGCTTTCTATATTACCTTTACTGCAGCATAAACATAAGCCCATACCTTCTAAAGTGGTCTCTTCTCCTGTTAATGGAAAGCTGTCTCCTTTATCATACTGGGCAAAGACATCAACCTCGTAGGTGGTGAGTGGAGTGAGATAAGGCAAGACGGCAGTGGTGGTATCACCAGGCACAGCCAGAGAGATGTAGCTGCCTGTTATATCAGCAGCTGGCCGGAAACGCACCAGGAAAGACAGTACATCCGTGGCATCAGAGACCCAATGAGCCCTGAAACTCCTGGACGTCACCTCAGAGAATGATAAGGACTTTGGTGAAAGCAAACCTGGAAGAAAAGTTACAATATCATCAGTCAAATTAACTTGAGTTACAATAAAACATGTGAAAGTGATCATTTTGAATAGGTTTGAATTGATTTTCTCTCTTATATAAGTTATTTTATTCTTAATATTAAGGAATCGCAAAATTATACCACTAAACATAACAAGTTGCTGTTTGTCGCTAATAAAGTGGGTATTCTGTTAGACCAGAGATTTAAGGACTCAGAACAAAGAATTAAGGATTGATCTGTGGGCATGGTGTAGTAAAACAGTGAGTAATAACATTTGCTATATAACAGTACCATGAGCTATAGACCTCTAATTCACAGCTATTCAAGGCAAGCTCTAGTAGGAGATTTAAAAATTAATGTCTCTATTTTGGACCTGCCAAAAGACAGTGTGGACAGCTGGACAAGATAGGAAATTTCCAAAACTGTAATACAGCAAGGTTTGTCCCCTCCCCCCACCTCCCTTCCAACTCTATACAAACCACTGGCTAGAGTAACAGTGATGTTTCCTTACTTTTCTTCTTGATGTTAAGGAGCTCCTGCTCAATCCTGAGGCAGATGGACTGTGTCAGCTCTTTAGAGATCCTCTCAAAGGCATCAAAGTCCTCCACTTCAAATACGTGATTCTCAGCAGGGGAGTTGGCAATAGCCTCCAACTCAGATCGCACTGCATCCTTAACTCCCACAGCGAAGATCTCCACATCTGTACTCCTCAGGTTGGCAGCAGGGTCTTTGAAGGAGTCAGAGGACTTGCCGTCGGTGATGAGCACCATGACTCGTGGCACACTGATACGGGCACCACGACTTGACACAAAGATCTTCTCCCTCACATAGGTCATAGCCTTGCCAGTGTTGGTGGAGCCTCCACGGTAGGGGAATGTGCGAATCGCCTTCACCACAGCGGACATGTCATGGTGTTTATTGAGCGCAAACTCAGTGTGAGGATCCCTGCTGTACTGCACCAAGCTTATCTGCACTTTGTTGGCACCAATGTCGAAGGAATTGACAAGCACCTCAAGGAAGGATCTCACTTTAGCAAAGTTAGCCAGTCCTATGCTGTATGAACCATCAACGAGCAGGACAATGTCAGCTTGAATGTTAACATCCAGTGAACAGTCTGTAAAAATAAAAATCAAAAATATTTTAGAACGCATAGAAGGACCTTCATGGTGGAATAAAATCGCTTTTCTATATTCTTATTAGAAGGTTAATGTGTAGTATTTGTTGATCTTACCTAATGACACTTTGACAGGCTGGGTCTTCTCCATTGCCATCACTGGCTCACTTGGTGTAAAGTCTTTAAGGGCAAATAAACTGATTTCATATTCTGTTTCAGGGGACAGGTCCCTGACATTTACTGAGGTCTGGGTGGGTCCTGTGTACAGCTCCTGTCTCTTGCTTCCCGCAAGCATAGGCATGAGCTGCAACTTGTAACCTGTGATATCACCTGGAGATGCATCCCACATCACTCTCATGGACTTGGAGGAGATCTCGGTCACTTGGAGGTTTGAGGCTGGTTCAACAACTACAGAAATATATCCAAACATGGGGGTTGAAAGATACATATCATGAAGATGACTGTGACTTGTATATACATGTATATAGCTACTTTGTTGTGTTGAGTCGTACCTTCTTCTCCACTCGCAAGGGAGCTGAGCTGGTCCTCCACCCCAAGGCACACCTGTGTGATAAGCTGCTGCTGCACTTCTTTAATTAAGTCAAAGTCTAAAACACTGTAAACATGTGTGCTGTGAGGGGTGGAGGCTATTACTCTAATTTCGTCTTCATCTGCACCTTTGATTCCTGAACAGTAAACAAAGTGCTACATTGAATATAATGCAATCGGTTATGTTACATTTCATTAAGAGTTCTTTAATAAACAGCTTTGTAATCAACATAATATTCTAATAACATTACAAAGAGTCAGACATACCCAAGAGAAAAACTTCAAC
Organism: Ictalurus furcatus; assembly: GCF_023375685.1. Lineage (NCBI taxonomy): Eukaryota > Metazoa > Chordata > Actinopteri > Siluriformes > Ictaluridae > Ictalurus > Ictalurus furcatus. Next base: position 16,241,433 of record NC_071263.1, read on the forward strand.
TCCAATGTTCCGTAACCTTCTGGCATACTCATCGACAGGGTCTTGTGATTTTCCATCTGTGATAATGATGGCCACTTTGGGAAAAGTTTTCCTGGCTCCAGCCGCTTCAGTGAAAGTGTTTTTCACCAGATAGTCAATAGCTTCACCTGGTATAAAAATTAAGATACTTGTTCATACCAATGTTGAACAGTAGTTCATTATGAAAGAATACAGTGCCATCTGTAAAATGTTATGCCATGCTATATCCATCCATTTTCTGTACTGCTTATCCTTACTGGGTCATGGGGAGCCTGTAGCCTATCCCACGGCACTCGGGGCACGAGGCGGGGAACACCTTGAACGGGGTGTCAACCATCACAGGGCACAATCGCACACTCACATTTACACACTACAGACATGCCAATCAGCCTACGATGCATGTCTTTGGACTGAGTGAGGAAACTCCCAAAGCACGAGGAGAACATGCAAGCTCCGCACACACAGGGCCATGGTGGGAATCAAACCCCCAACCCTGAAGGTGTGAGGCAAACGTGCTAACCACTACATCACCGTGCCCCCTGCCATGTTATAAATGTTGCTATATGTAAAACATATGGCATATTTTGCTATCTAGGAGTGGTCTTATGCTCATATAACACACCTGTCATGGTGTTGCCCCCTTTGTAGGGCAGGTTTCTGATGGCCTGGAGGAGTTCTGCCCGTCTAAAATACTGGTTCAGGTTGAATTCAGTTCTGGTGTCTGAGCTGTACTGCACTACAGCCACCCTGGTCTTGACATCTCCAATGTCAAAGGCTCCTGCCACGGCTCCAATGAAATCCCGGATGTATTTGAAATTTTCCCTACCAACACTCCAGGAGCCATCCACCAGGAAAACCAGGTCTGCTATAGCACTCTTTGAGCACTCTGGAGGAGGCAAAGGAAAAAAACACTTAATAAAAAGGCCTCGTTTAGTTATGCATCATTTAAAACTATGGTGAACATGGGAGATTTTTTTGTGTGTGTGGAATTAACCATGGGTAAGCAAATAAATATGCATAAATTGTGTACTTCCTGGAAAATGACAAAAAAATCCCAAAATGTATGTTTATCCCAACTGAGCTTTTGTTTTAGCAACAACTCATCTCTCTATTTGATTATTCTAAACCCAACCAGATATGTGGTGTAGAGCTTTATGAATGGTTCTATTGAAAAAATCAGTATGAGTCATTAGTAAGCATGCTGATGTCAATCCCCTCGGCTCTATTTAACCGACATCACGCAGCTGCCTATGACACAAAAAAGTATTAAAAGTATTAATAAAATAATTTGGATACTGTAAGGCAAGAACACATATGGATCAGACCCAACAAACTCACTTCATGTGCTGGTTGTTAGGTTTTAATGACCTCATAATTCTATATCCATTAGGTACAAAGTGGAAAAAACTTTGCCTAAATGCCTGAATGTCTGAGATGGGGTGTAGCCATGGTTCTAAAAAAGCACCTAAATTGAAAACCTGCTAAACTACCTGCTAATCACCAAGAGCAGATGGAAAAAGTGCAAAATATTTCAAGGAAGAAATAAAATGTAGTGCTTCTTCAGTGGAAAAACCACCAATGGAATCTGCTCAGTTAGAAAGGAAAAGGTTTTGGCAGTTGTTTGTCATAAATCTAGACGAACTTACTAATGGAATCCATAACCGGTTTCCTTGCAGTCCCACTCATGTTACTGGACTGAACTGAAAAAGAAAAATAAAGTCAGCTTTAGCGATGAAATCACACTTTTTCTGGAATGATTTTAGTTTACATTGAACTCTCTACCACAGTTCTTAATCAGTATAATTTGCCAATTTTGGAGGAAAATCTGAATCTGACAGGATCATACAGTTCTGATACTTACTTGTTAATTGGCCAAATATAGGAATGCTTTCATCTACACCATCATAAGAGCTGATTGAAACAGAATAATCTATGTCTGGTGTAAGGTTTGTAATATTAGTGCTTGTGGCTGAGGCAGGAAGAGTGAAGTCTTTCAAATCATCTGAAAAAGAGAGAAATAAAATAAATAGAAACTAGCAGACACATACAAATGGCCAATCATTTTGAAACAGGATGGAAGACTGTTCACTTACCTATGTCTGATGTTACTTGTATTCTGTAGCTTTGTATTTGAGACAATGACCTTTTCCATGACATTTGCACTGTGTTTTCATTTAGAATTTTAAAATTTAAGTCCGAGGGAGGCTCCACTGCAAACATAAGGGTTATATGTTAGCACAAACATCAATCAACACTAAAAGATGTGTTAAATAAATGCAAGTTATAAAGAGTAAATGTTCATAAGAAGAATCTCAGCAATCCCAACAACAAACACTTCAAGGCTGAAGCTGATTCGTTCACTGTTGGGTAGGACGACAAAACTAACAGTAGTGTTGGTGACAAAAAGGCAACATGACAACAAAAGAAAAGGTGAGAGAAGCCATTTTTGAGCAAAATGGCCTTTGCTTGAGTTGCCCAACCTAGAAACTTTTGGTCAGCAGTTCAAGCAGGAAGTCTAAACACATTTCATTCTAAACAGTTCATTCACCAAACCCCAGTGCAGACATAGAGTGGACCATCCAGTACATGCTATGTGCAATCAATACCAGGCATGCCCCTTTATCCATCAGTCAAATCAAATCCAACTCATACAAACGCAACACTCTCATTCAAGATATTGATTATACAATGGAATTCATGGTGTTTAATCAGGTCAAGGGGGCTCGTTCAGAAATTAGAACCATATGTTATATATACAATTAATGTGTGTGTGTGTGTGTGTGTGTATATATATATATATATATATATATATATATATATATATATATATATATATATATATATATATATATATCTCAACAAGGCTTATGTAAACGTTAACAGACAGTGCATCAATCCAGTATATCATCCATTGCAAACCATTAAAAAGAATACACAATATGTCATGAGAGACTCTTGTGTACTTCCTTTTCATTGAGCAACGTATACAGAAGACGGCATGAGGTGATGACACAATGCATAAATGCTCACATGGAGAGTACAAAGGAGAGTGTACATCATAAAAAAATATATAATAATAATGGTCAGCCAATCTATAATATAAAGTGATGTCTAATTTAAAAAATAAAGAAAGAAAGAAAGAAAAAAAAAAAGAGTGAAAGCACTCCTCCTGTGACTGGATCTCATGAAGTCACGCTCGTGTGTGTGAGAAAGTTGTTGAGGAACAACTTGATGATTTGGACAAAAGTTTCCGTGTACATGAGGGACCACACATACAGAGACCATAATATATTTCAAAATGACATTCTTCCACAAAGGAGCTTTACATGCGGTCTATGCTAGCATTTTCCAAAGGAAAGTACTCTAACAGATGCATACCAGCAGTCTAACATCCAAGATCAAATCTGTATGGAAGCTAGACATGCTTATATTAGTCTTCTCGACATAACATCCTGTGTGAGTGAAGGATTGGGGAGAGAAAGAAATAATTTATTCTATAAAACTAAATGAAAGCATAATATAATATGTGTTATGTTGTAAAAACTACTAATGGGTGTTAATAGATTTGACATTTGTGGGCCAGTGGAACTAATAGGTTACTTCTATCCTTCTGTCTGAAACGTATAAGTATGTTTTTGGTCAATGACTTAATTAATGACCAGGTCTGCTTTATCCTGTATCAGTGCTTATTTTAGTATGCAATGATTACCTCTCCATGAAGAGGATATTCTGAGTTCCATGCAAAGACAACAGGAGGGATGGTGTTTGGTAGCAGGATAGGAGCATGCATTGAAAGGTGGGTAGTTGGTGCATGGAATCTCAGAATATCATTCTAAAATACATGGTGGGAAAAGCCAGAGCTCACAAAACATCAAGTGCACAGGCAGACAACAACAAAACACAACCTAAGCAACAAACTTGAGATCATGGAGGCTGCTGGAAAGGTGGCTCACCAACCTGGTGCCTCAACCTCAAGAGGCCTGAGCAGATTCCCCTCGTGTCCGAACAGGCCCCATCTCAGGCCCCATCATGAGTCTTCGCTCATTCTCAGAAATCAAGCCGAGTATTCTTGCATGAATGAGGCGTCAAAACCATAACACTAAAGTCTTAACTAAGATGGCCGACATACTTGAGGGAAAGGGGCTCATTGCGCTTTAATAGATGTCAGCATAAAATGATGAATCTAAGTGAAGTTTCTGCAATCTAAACGGAAAAGTATTCCTGTCGGTAGCACACCGCTGCCATTCCTTAGAGAGCGTCTGGTCTGTGGCAATAACCTCTAGCCGGCACGCCATTCTTTCTGGCTTGCACCCATTGCCAGGCAGCTCGGAAAAGAAGCCGGAGTCTTCATGAGAAGTCGGACAGATGCCAAAGTATTTCCGCAACATGTGCTGACATTAAACATTACTGCAAATGAACTTTCCATATGGATTGCAACTCAGATTTTTTTTAATTGCCACAAAAAGCCTAAAAAGACTCTTTGCTCTCTGTGGACTAATTTGGCCTTCTCCTCTTACATCTTTCCATTCTGTGTCAGAAAATATTTTGGAGAAGATATTTGATGCCTTCACTTAAAGGTTTTCAAAGGAAAGAATAAAAAGTTCCTATTCTGAGTAATAAATAAATTCAACTTAATTTTAGCATTTTCTTTTTCCTGAAAGTCATGTTATAATTTTCCCCACAAACAATTTCTGTACACATAACTGATACTATGTGGCAGTTTAAATTACATATCTATACTTAGATAAAACAACTGCAATAGTTCAATAGTGAACACTTTGTATTACATGCAACTGATGGTGCTATGAGTAAATATTTTCGTTTCATTGAATAATTACAGATGTCCACAGTACAATATTTGGATGCCATTTTTTTTTATTGGTATTTGTTCCATCTTTCCAAATTTTTGTGAAATGAAATCCTTTTGAACTGCCACAAGCAGCTAGCCCAGACTATTCCAGTAACTCATTAGACAGGAATTGACTTGTAAGTGGAGATTATTTGCCTGACCAAACCGATGACCTCATGTGTATGGTATTTCTTAAAACCACTGGTGGCCTGACAACTACCAAATCAAAGCTTTTTGTTTATATACAGTTTTGTAACATTCACTTACATCAGGTTTTAGCTAGTTGATTTATTGGCTCTTGTTCATTTTACGTAACTAAACTTGAGTGGCATATATTATGAAAACAAAGGAGGAAATAATGAAAAGAGGGAGAGAGAATTTTGATCTTATATAGCTCTGTAATCTGAATCGAATCAGAGTCAGGCCTTGGATATAAATGATTTATTTGAAAATACATCAATAATGCATGAGTATATTTCAATAAAGCAATGAATAAATAAAATAGTGGGCGGGGGGGGAGATAGATAGAGAGAGAGAGAGAGAGAGAGAGAGAGAGAGAGAGAGAGAGAGAGAAACCCTTTGAAATGTGAAAAGAATACAAAAAGTTCAAATTGAGAAAAGTGAAAAGAAAATGGAAGGTAAAGAGAGAAAGAGCGAATGCTGTGATGGGATAACCGTACCTTGAGCCTCCGCTACATTCAGTAATATTGCTAGGAGGGCAACAGTGCCCCACAACAACCTTCTCTTCATTTTTTAGCAGGGAGTCAGCAGCACATGAATTAATCTGCAAAGACAAGATTCCCATTCAGCTCAGAAAAAGAACTGGAATAATAAGACATTTCATGGAAAGTTAAGAGCAAAGAAAAAAGACATTGACATCCTGAGGCTGCACTGACTGTAGATCCAGGGCTTTGCAATTTCCAAACAGGAAATATGTGAAAAGAGTTTTCTGCTGGAAAATAGTTTACAAATGAATGTGCAGACTACCCTCTATGACAGCCATGTGTGGAAATAAGCAGCAGGAGTCACACCACATTTTTCCTACTGAGGGCCAGATGGAAAAAAAATAGACACAGGAATGGGTTACACTGGGATTTAGAAGTCCCTCCTTACATGAGTGCCAACAATGTGGGAAGAGTTGTGTTCAATTTATCCATTATTATATGGAGTTCCCAACTCATACTGTATATAGCCTAATGGAAATGCGATTAAACAAAGTTTTTGAAGTAAATGTTAAGAAATATGTTTTTACATGTCTGCCAGTTTTGACATTACAATTACATCAAAATACCTTCTAATTCTTTTCTGATTTTCTGACCAAATATATATATATATATATATATTTTAAAGATAAAAACTTGTAATTTTATTTTAAAATGAACCCATTTTGTTTTAACAGCTCGAATAGATATTGCTACAGCAGTTACCAATTGCTTTGTCCAAAGGGAAAGACTGTCATTCTGAAGCGAAAGCATCCCTCTATAAAGAAGTCTAAACTCTTAGAACTTAATTATAACCATTATTCCTCGCTGTGATTTAAATTTCCACCAAATCACAGAACCAGAACTAAGCACCAGTTACCGCCCGACCCAGGGTGGGGACGCTCCACACCACTGAACTCCCCCACTTTAAACCACACAGACTGTGTTCAATAATCAAAATGAAGAAATATATAACAGGCCTGTTTGATTGTCACTATTGAGCTGCATTGCGTTATAGTTTAAAACACTTGCATGAACCGTGCCGTGTAAATAAAGTTGTTACAGAATTTCTGTCATAGTTCTATTCAATAATTACTGCAACTTAAACACACTTCCTTCTCTTTTCGTTTGTCCAACCAAGAACACTATTTTTTTAAAACAATATAATACTTACAATTTGCAGTCCTATATAATGAACCTCATTAATATTTTAAAGAGAGAAGAAGAAAAAAAGGAGGCTGGTGCCTTTTATAGATTCGGATTCACGTTAAAGACAGTGTTCAAATTAAGATTTTTTTCTACTTTAAATTGTTATATATATATATATATATATATATATATATATATATATATATATATATATATATATATATAATCCAGTCTAAAGGCTTTGAAAAGGCGCGCAGGCTTTGAGTATTCTCGCAGCTCCTCAGCGCCCCCTTGTGGATCTGACTCATAACGCTGAATGTTCATGTCCATTCAAGTTGAGCAAAAACCGTAGTGACCTGACCTGACCTACACTAAACATTGGGTTTTATTATATTTTTTAAATACATATAAGCATTAAACATGTTAGTTGAATCCTGGAAGAATATTCCTCAAGTTTAGATGTTGCATTACGATTGAATGGTCAAGAACAGAAAAAATATATATTAATAAATTTTCAGAAACACGATGAAAGAACAAAAAAAAACACCGGTACCTAATTCCACAATTCAACTACCTATATACGAATAATAATATTTCATTCATATATATATATATATATATATATATATATATATATATATATATATATATATATATATATATACACTTGCAAACAAAACTAAGCCAAATGTTTGTCGTTTAAAATTCATTGTCTGTTTTCTAAACGTGTTAATTATGCTACTCTGAACAGGACAGTACGTACAGGACAGTAAAGGAGGCGGTCGTTAATTGATAAGGCGGTAAAAGGAGAGAGAAAGTGGAATAAAATGAAAAAGAAAAGCTAATCTGACCTGGAGATGATGAGGAGAGTATTGAGGAACAGTGGGCGCGCGCTCGCGCTGTGTCGCTTCAGTCCTGCCGGCCGCCGCGGTCTCGCGCGCCACAACCTCTTTAAGGGAAGAAGCCTGTTTCCGAGAGGGAGGGAGTCTGCGAGCACAACCTGCTACTTAATACAGAGGGGTTGTTCCCAGTCGACTTTTTCCATCCGTAGACCCTTACGAAAGGCTTCAAGAATGGCACCCCCCCTCTTTTTAAGGGCTTTCAGACACGCAAGACTTACTGAAATGTGGAGCAAATGAGCTAAGGGAACGTTATTGCCTCGGCTTTTGTTTCACAAACCACATAATGTCCTCGGCTAGTAAATAATACCGCCGGTAGTGTAGCTTACTGTTTGGGCCTCTTACACATCTAATACGCATGAACATAACCAATGTGCATTTTTTTAAATCTGTTTTTATAAAATGTTACCAATTAAATTGTATTTGTGTATTAACTTATCAAAATGAAAACTTCACATCCACATGTTAATCATCCACTGTGTGGTGAAGTTTATATCAAACCTCAACCTTCTTGTTCACAAAATTACATTAGCAGGCAAATAGGGTCCTCTAGAGGAGAGTTTGTGCAAGTTTTGTTTTCCTCTCAACAAAAATATACTGTACAGTTAGTACAAGTTGAAAGATGTTGGATTTAGTTCGGATTACTAATGCATGTAGTATCTCTATGTGAAGACATCGAACACACTTTGCAGAGAGAATTGACAATAGTTTATTACATAGTAGATATCCACAGAACAATGAATAAATATTGATCCTGTGTACACACAAAAAAATATCTTCACAACTGGATAAGTCATTGAACACATCGATGAAGGAACTTCTTTATTCACTCTTCTTAGGCATTGCTGCTTGAAACAACTCGTACAGGACGTATCCAGTCCCTGTAGAGAAAAAAAAAAGCTTCATAATCCATTCATTCAGGAACCATTTACTTGCATATCTCTCCATCAAGGTATTTGCACAGGATACCGGCCTATAATTAGAAACAGCAATAATCAGTTAATAATTCAAAACTCACCAAAGACTGTGAGGGCCATTGTTGCTGAGAACAGGAGGGCATCCTTGGGACCTCCCTTCAAGTGAACAGGCAAACCATTGTCCTCCTAGAAAACCAAAGGGTGTTTATGATCTCACACTACACTGGTATGCTTCATAGTACAGACTTAATGAGCACCGCTCTGTGAGCACACATGGTGGCATGCAGGCAATGAGAAGCTTCTTTATAACTGCTATAATTACAGGAAATTAGACAGAGATGTTGATCTTATATCGCTTTCATTTCTGGCACCTAACAATTACAGAATACTTAAGGGCGTGTCCTGTAATGTTCTATGAATTCATGTATATCGGTGGTACTGAACTAATCAAGCACAAGATTCTGTCTCAATTCTCTGCACCATGTACTAATCGAAATGGAATAAGTTTATAATAGCAAAATCCAGCCATTTGAGCTCTGACCAAAGGAGAGCAGGGTGTGTCAGCATCTAAAATGACATTACTGCAGTCACAGAGCAGTAAGTGAAGCTTTCAGTCGTTTAATCTGCCTCTCATTTTGAGCATCACGTCACATGCAATGATTAGTCGATTCAGCCCGTTCCACATACAAAACCCCTACAAGCAAATCACACATCTACTGTATCATACTTATCTGATTTCCTACAGGAAAAAAAAAAAAAAAAAAAAAAAAAAAACACATACATATCAGTCCAAAAAAAGTTAACTTTAGCAGTAACAGTAACTAATGAAAGAATGTCCTGCACTACATGTAATACCTGTAGTCTTAAAATCACAACCATTATAAAGAGTTTAAAGATTGTTTCACACATTAAAATGGCATTGTTTATAACCAGTGGGTCATAGAAAAGTCTCAGCCAAGTGAATATTCCCTTACATTGCTCAGCTATATACTAAAGATTGATTGCATGTGCATTTATCTCACCAGTCTTGCTAAATCAAAATCCCTGACCAGAACCACACCAGAGCACCATTTTCCTTGAGAAATTCTGTTAATTTAAACAATGGTTTGATCAGGTTGGTCACTGAAGGCACAGGTAAAGTAAGAGATTGGTTGGCTATAGCACTGCTCACACTGAGAACTTCCACAATTAATATGAACTAACTTCACATTGACAGGGATACCCACATACAATACACGTAAGGATAAGCATTTCCAGTGGCTTTAGTAACCAGTCAGATCACTAAACACTGTACAGACCTTACAGGAGTTCGCAGAGCTTTTTTCGGATTGTTGCGGCCAAAAATGCTCGATTTTGCTGCGGCTTTTTTCAATATCTGTGAGCTTTTTGTGCTTTATTTTTGCTGAAAACTACTTGAATTGGCAAAATTGCAATTGCACAAAATTGTTCATTTCTGTGATGGCAAAATCCTGGAGGGACTGACTATCTTTGATCACTTAATAATAAGAGAACATCATGCAGCAGGTTAGAACAGAAAACCTGAGCATCTTCAGCAAATATCATTTCTTCAAATAGGATGACTTCCAGGATCATTCATTAGCTCCTGGAACTATGTTCCTTTGAACCGATCATTGCCACAGAATGTCATTGTGTCTCTCCTCCCCACCCTGCCCTGTTCACTGTATAGCGCACTGTTTTGTGGGGTCTACCATTTCGTAGTAGTGTCCAAATCCAGAGTGGAGAATATTGGCCGAATGCTTTCAATCCCACGATTTTGCTTGTCATCCTTGCGCAGGGGCCACGCTAATCTTCACTGTATCGTTCCAATTTCAGTATATGTGCTGCAGTAGCATGAATAATTGAAGGAATAATTTCTACAGTGTGTGTAAATGTCTGTCTGCATCACTGAACATCAAGACCAACAGTCAGGAATATGAAGACATCCTGAGGACTGCCCTAAACATTCTCTAAACACCCTCGAGCACCACAGGTCTGTACCTCGACAAAGTCAATAAAGTGCACTATATTGGAGGAGGACCACAGGGATTATGGTAAGGTTTTGGGCAGGGATTAAGAATGCATGTTTGGGCTTAAATGGGCCTTTGCAACTAATATGGTCAAGATGTTTAAATGTTAATGCAGACATACACAAAAGCTTTCCTGTATGAAAACTGACTGGTACACCTTGAGGGAATCAAATGGCAGGAGTAAGAGGCACACAATGAAGACATCAGATGGCAATGAGAAGTTTCAGGACCAGAGAAAGGTATGCTGAGGAAAAGAAAAGTCTACATTTACGGCATTTAGTAGACGCCCTTATCCAGAGCGACTTACATTTATCCCATTTATACAATTAAGCAGTTGAAGGTTAAGGGCCCAGTAGTGGAAGCTTGACAGTGCTGGGATTTGAACTTATGATCAGTAGTCCAACATCTTACCCACTGAGCAACCACTGAGCAAATTATATTAATCAACTTACGATCATTGTAGAGACAATGACACTGCAAGATTCACATTTAATATCAGCTGCCTTGATCACAGTACTGATTCAATACTTACCGAAAGACAAGTCTCAACGTGACTGCCCAACACTCACCTGAAACATTTTCTGCTTGGCAGCAACTTTGTTTTCAACCTGCCTGCAAGCACTGGTGGAAAAAGGTCGACGAGCAACCTGCCTCAGAGTCTGAGAAACAACAGGAATCATGAATCAGTTAGTTGGGTAGATGTGTCAGATTATTTGTGTCAAATTATTTGTCAGAGACAATCAGATAGATCACACAAAGTCTTTAAACGGCTGAAGCCTTACACCCGTTTAATATTAATCTCAAGCTGCAGTTTAAATGATCCTAATGAAGTAGCCCCTTTCACACTTTTAATGCAAACACCATGCTGATTCTATGCACAACCACAAATATCAAGAAGTGCTTTTTGTCTCACAGTAAGCAGATCCCTGTCTACTACTGGCAACAATTAACTCTTTAATGGTTAATAAAGTGTGATAACATTAGCAAGTAAAAGCTGTCTTTGTAACCTGGTAAAGAGCAGAATATACAGGAGTATACAGCTGACCCCTCATTAACAGAAACATTGCAATACGATTATGTACATCATTTATTTAATAAATCTATACAGCTCCTAAACAGCAACACTTTCTATACACATGCACCACATAATAAATAACAGTATTTATATTGTTATTACTACTCTCATATTATACATCATATATATGATATACATGCATATTTACACAGAAACACACACACACACACACACACACACACACACACACACACACACAGAGAGAGAGAGTACTGCGCAAAAGTTTTAAGTACAGACTTCTACATTATCAAGTCAGTACAAAAACATTAGTTTTCCAGTACAAAATCAAACGTTACAGAAAAATGTTCATAAGCCAGTAAAGAAAGCAGCAAATTAAGTGGTAAGAGATTTTTCAGACAAAAAAAAAACACAATGAAGGCTGCTTGGATTTGCTGCATAAATAAGAAGCAAGTGCGACAGTCAAAGTCTCCAGAAGAACCGTGTCTGGTTCTGCAAAATACTCAGTAAAACTTAAAGCTGCAATAAAACTTACAGCTCATTTCCTTATGAGACTGCACTAAAACTAGCTGAAACTACTTTTTATTATTATTTTATTTTTTTGTCACACCAAATATTGACTTTGCCTCATTTACTACTTTCATTTAATTTGTTTTAATTCTGTTTTATATTTCTTGTACATCATTTTAGTTTCAACATCTGTTGTTTTAAATGTACTTTATAAATCAATAAACTAAACTACTGCTGTTGTTGTTTACTGATCTTTACGGTATCGTTTTAAAATGTAGAAACATTTAATTTCATTATTTTTTGAAGGCATCTTTGCTCTACAGCATTTCTTTGCATGTGCCTAAAACTTTTGTACCGTACTGTATATATTTATAAAACCGGAGTGAACCACAAACTCAGCTCAACATGAGCTAGTAAGTTAGCTAGCCAAGTTTAGCAGTCAGAATTGAAGATGTAGGAAATTCTCAGCTCTCTAAGTTTATATCAGAATAGACCGGTCGGCTAAAAACTAAAAATAAATAAATAAAATAAAATAAAAAAATAAGCTGGTAATATACTAAAACAGATAGCACTTACCGTTAAGTACCTAAACATGATTAAAAGCTAACACTACAAGGACAAGGACAGCTTCCGGTTATTCCCCAGTTTTCTTAGCGAATATACAACGTCCGGTTTCCGGAGTATTTATGTGAGTGTCGCCGCCTAGTGGCTCAAAGAGCGAGTGCATGCTGCATGCACTACTCACTACCTTAGGTTATACAAATAGCGAACTGAAAAGTCTGTAAAATAGGTCGCTAATATATTATATTTTATTATTTAATACTAAAGTTGATATTGATTTTCACACAATTCTTAAGTTATTTTTAAATACTAAAACCTTTTTTTTTTGTCTCCTTGGTACATTTATTATTTCCTACTTCCTGTTTTAGCACTGCTTATTTTAGTGGCAAACTGACCTACTCATTTGCCATAAAGTCATAAATCCAAATGAGTTCAATGAATTAATGATATTTTTCCCCAGAATATTTCTAATGCTGTCATAGGTACTGTTCAGGAATATGAACTACCACCGCCCTTTGCTATACTGTGCTTGATTCAAACTTTAATTATACAGTATAACAAACATGAATAAGAAACGTAAATAACCTTCATCTCCCTTGAATAGATAAATACAAAGACAGCATCAAATGTGATGAATTGTGTCTATACACTAAAGGGATTAATTTTAAGGTTGTGATAATGGTACAAGATCAAATCTGAGATGATGAGAACATTAACATTGCAGGGTTATTCATTGGCTGGAGAATGCTCCAGCAGAGTTCCTTACACACTGACACCTGATTCAACTCACCAGTCAATTACATGGTTTAGTAGGTGTGTTTGAGCATGAAAATCACTGGAATTCAAAGTTCAGTCATGCAAAATCTACAGGCACTGAGAGCTGTGGAAAAAGGTGACAGGGTCAGAAGAGTCATCCTGTCAGAGGTAATCCTGTCAAGAGATCTAAGGTTTTTACATATTTGAAACGTTTTCCACTTGAACTTTAATTTGAAAGTAGGAGGGGTCGCTATTTTAATTGACAAAAGGTTACAGTTTTCGTCCACCAACGTTATCACTGATGCAAACGGTAGATATATTGTAGTTGCTGGTACTCTAATGCAAAGACAGGTATTGTATACGCTCCTAACTTAGATGAATTTTTTTATTTATTTATTTATGGGTTTTTGTTTTTTTGTTTTGTTTTGTTTTTTGTTTTTTTCTTCTTCTCAATGAAATATTTGGGAAAGGGAAGGGAGGAGAGAAGAGAAAAGGTAAATGAATCACATGAAAATGAATCATGTGAAAATGAATAAATAAATTAAAACGTAGAAGAGTCATCCTTTACATATATTCTTGACAAGTGTGAGAATGCATGTGTGGTGTACACCAGTAGAAAGGTACCGGCCTGATGCTTGGCACTTACAATTAGGGGGGTCTGCTGGCCCTGTAATATTGTGGAAGGCATTTTAGCAGCATGGTTTGGGTCCACTTGTACCCTCAAAAGGAAGGGTCACTGCAAATCAAAACAAAGTTGTTTTGAGTGATCACCTTTATCCTAAGATGAATCATTTCTATCCTGATGACAGTGATTTCTTCCTGGATGACTTCGTGGATGTTCCCATCCATGAGGGCTCACTGAACTCAACTCAACTGTACACTCATGGGATAATTGGAACGATGTGTTAGACAGCACTCTCCACCACCAACACAACAAAAAAACAACAATTGAGGCAATGACTTTTGGAAGAGTGGAGTTCAATCCCTTCATAACAGTTCCAGAGACTTGTAGACTCTATAGCAAGGACAAATTATGTTCTGGTGGCTCATGGTGGCCCAACACCTCACTAACCTTGTGTTGTTGTTTTTCTTTAATTTCCCACCCACCTCTATATAGCCTCTGTTGTGTTCTCTTCCACACAAACAATAGTGCATATCAGTCATACAGTGGGGCTTGAAATTTTGTGAAACCTTTAGAATTTTCTATATATCTGCATAAATATAATCTAAAAGTAATAAGTCCTAAAAGTAGATAAAGAGAACCCAATTAAACAAATGAGACAAAATATTATCTTAGTCACTTATTTACTGAGGAAAATGATCCAATATTACATATGTTAGTGGCAAAAGTATGTGAACCTTTGCTTTCAGTATCTGGTGTGACCCCCTTGTGCAGTAATAACTGCAGCTAAACGTTTCCAGTGATTGTTGATCAGTCCTGCACGTCGGCTTGAAGGAATTTTAGCTCATTCCTCAATACAGAACAGCTTCAACTCTGGGTTGTTGGTGGGTTTATCACATGAACTGCTTGTTTCAGGCCCTTCCACAAAGTTTCTACTGGATTAAGGTCAGGACTTTGACTTGGCCATTCCAAAACATTAACTGTATTCTTCTTTAACCATTCTTTGGTAGAATGACTTCTGTGCTTAGGGTCATTGTCTTGCTGCATGAATCACTTTCTCTTGAGATTCAGTTCATGGACCTATTTGTGTCATTTTCCTTTTAAACTCTTTAGAGATGGTTTTGTAACCTTTTCCTGCCTGATGAGCATCAACAACTATTTTTCTGAGGTCCTCAGAAATCTCATTTGTTTGTGCCATGACAGACTTACACAAACATGTGTTGTGAAGATAAGACTTTGATAGATCCCTGTTCTTTAAATAAAACAGGGTGCTCACTCACACCTGATTATCATCCCATTGATTGAAAACACCTGACTCTAATTTCACTTTCAAATTAATTGCTAATCCTAGAGGTTCACATACTTTTGCCACGCACAGATATACAATATTGGATCATTTCCCTCAATAAATATGTGACCAGGTATAATCTTTTTGTCTCATTTGTTTAATTTGGATCTCTGTCTACTTTTAGGACTTGTGAAAATGTGATGATGTTTTAGGTCATATTTATGCAGATATATTGAAAATTCTAAAGGGTTCACAAACTTTCAAGCACCACTGTACCTATGGCTTCACTATAATATAAAGTGTCAGCAAATACATTGTTTTAGTAGGAATATGCTTGTCATTTTGTGAGATTCATTTATAGCCACATACTAACTAGGTTCCTTGACAACACATTAAAGAAAACAAATTTAACACACATTATCATACAACCTGTGCTGAAGAATCTATAGGAAGAGTTTCTTGACACATGAAACATGAAGGGTGTATTTTTGTTTATTAAGACTTTTTAAGAGTGTTAATAAATGATTTAGGTAATGCTTAGACCAGGCTGTCGGCACATCTTTCCCATATCTGATATCCTGGCAATGCTTCAAGGATGCATCAACCCATGAGGCTAATTATAGCATTTAAATAGCTTTGTGAGAGACAGGAGAGTGGTTGGAACCTCTTGGCTGTCTATAAGAACAGAACCTGAGGGGAATCACATGTGATGTATGGATGTATGGAGTGGAGATGGATTATAGTACATTTACATTTACATTATTCATTTAGCAGACGCTTTTATCCAAGGCAACTTACAAATGAGGAACTACAAGCAAAGCGATATATCAAGCGGAAAACAATACAAGTAGTGCTACCATACAAGATTTTTTAAGTGAGTTCTAGAAAGGCAAAGTGCACAGAGTAGAGGTGCAAGTGCCAGTGTAATTTATTTATTTTTTTAAGGATAATGTGGAGTTGGCGTTTTAGGGGTTAGTTAAGTGCTCACGGAGGAGGTGGGTCTTTAGCTGTTTTTTGAAGATGGTGACAGATTCTGCTGTCTGGATTGATGTTGGAAGTTCATTCCACCACTGAGGGACAGTTAGTGTGAAGGTTCTGGAAAGGGACCTTGAGCCACGCTGAGTAGGTACTACTAAGCATCGGTCATGAATCGAACGCAGATTGTGTGAGGGAACGTAAGCCTTAAGGAGAGTGTTGAGGTAGGGCGGTGCTGTTCCAGACAAGGTCTTGTACATGAGCATCAAGGCCTTGAATTTGATACGGGCGGCTACAGGAAGGCAGTGGAGGGAGATGAAGAGGGGTGTGACATGGGTTCTTTTGGGCTGGTTGTAGACGAGGCGTGCTGCTGCATTCTGAATCATTTGAAGGGGTTTGATGGAGCTGGCTGGGAGGCCCGAGAGTAGTGCCTTGCAGTAGTCCAGTTTTGATATGACAAGAGCCTGGACTAGTATCTGTGTAGCCTGTTCAGTGAGATAGGGTCTGATTTTCTTGATGTTGTACAGAATGAACCTACAGGACCGTGCAGTTGTTGAAATGTGGTCTGAAAAGGTCAAGCTGTCATCAAAAGTCACCCCAATGTTCCTGTCTGTCCTGGTTAGCTTGAGTGTGGTTGAGCTGAGCTGTACAGTGAGGTTGTGGTTGATTCAGGGGCAGGCAGGGATGACGAGAAGTAGTAACTGTAGAACCGTAGTAATACGGTTGTTTGCCAATTCTTGTGATCATCTTATGTTTACATTATTCTGTAAAGCCAAAATGTCATGTTTTACTGGCACCATGTGGAACCTTCACTACCTGCAATTTAGTACAAGTGGAACTGCCAGTCAGTTAATTGTTTGCAGATAGCAACTAAATTGACTGACCTCTGTGTAAAAAGGCTTTGTGTGTGCAGATGAATGCTTAAGTAAATGTACATGTACTACCTTGAATATATCACTGTGTGTAGACGGTAGTCCTTTGTTTGCTTTTTCTGCAGCTATTGCTATGACGTTGATTAGAAGTCAGGTCATAGTTGCAAAGTAATCGTTGCATTATCATCATGTTATTACTTTATTAATACCCAATTATTATTGACATTTTTGTACTTAATTGGAAAATTAAAGTGCATCATGTGTATTCCCTTTTGCTCTTTTTTCATACATTTTAATATTATAGGAAAACAATCATTATCTCTCTTATCATTGCCCAAAAATGATCTACCATCTGTCATTAGATCCAATACAAATGGTCTCCTCAGATATCTGAACCTCGCACAAAAGGCTGAAATTTTCTACACTGTAAAAGATCAGATGACAGACGATTGAGGTCTCAAATGGTAACATGAGACTCTTGTTGATTGTGACTCTGCAGAAAAACAGCATGGTCTGATTTGGGCTGCACAGTCACTTGTCATGACCACAAAACTGGATAAACAGTATGGCATTTAGTTTACAAAGAAGAGAATGCATACGTCCTATGGACTGCTTTTACACAGTGAAAGCTTTAGACTCCATGTTTCATTTCAGTTCAATTCAATTGCACTTGTGTAGAACATTTAATAACAGAAATTAAAACACTGCAGCTTTACAGAAATCAGGAAGTAGATTTAGATGCCTAATGAGCAACCCAGAGGCAACAGTGGCACAACTTCCTGAGAAAACATAAGGAAGAAACCTTGAGAGGAACCAGATTCAAAAATTGAATTGAAATTGAATAGATGGATTATAAATCTTTACCGAGCTACAGTTGTATACTATAAAGCTAAACAGTACTAAATGTGATGAAAGGATCTTCAGTGTGAGCATATTGTGAATGAGGGTCATTGGATAAGCACAGGACAGTGTTTAGGAGTTCCCAATTCAGTTTGGTACATCATTCTTTAGACACCGTAGCACCAAAGTATAGCATTATCTTCTGGATACAGAAGTGCCATCCAGCATTTTTACACATTTGCAGTAAATTCACATTACAACTGGATGCTCTACCATATCATAGAGCTGGATGGCATTCAAGTTTTGGGATGCCTTTTATGCCGGAGCTTCTCCATCATGTATGACAGAGTTGGTTCGCATGGCTTCACGATTCATGTTTAATATAACTAAAGTAGCAGTACAACTACTTAACTTCTCTTCTTTTTTTGGTCTATTACTTTCTTTTGTGTCATGACAGTTGATTTTCTATTCCTTTATTTTTGTAATACCACCGTCTTCAGTCGCCATGTTTTTAGCTTACACCTACAATAATCAATGACAATGAGCCTCCC
Source organism: Ictalurus furcatus (assembly GCF_023375685.1). Lineage (NCBI taxonomy): Eukaryota > Metazoa > Chordata > Actinopteri > Siluriformes > Ictaluridae > Ictalurus > Ictalurus furcatus. Next base: position 16,260,001 of record NC_071263.1, read on the forward strand.
ATTGTATTTCTGTAAGAATGTGTTCTGCAAATGAAATACAATTTATTCTACGGTGCTCTAGAATGCCACTATTAGTCATAAAGTTGCATTCGTGACCTTTAAGCAATTTCTAAAGTGGATTTAAGAGGAAAACACACAATTCAAGAAATAAAATATATTTATTTGCAGACAGCCAGTGAGTCTACAGCATATCTTTGGAGAGAGGTAAGAGGAGAGAGGTACAGCATATTCCCAAACAAGGGCTGAAGGTCCAACTAGCACTCAGTTTCCTAAATAATGTTTAAATGCAAGACAAAACATTTACAAACATGCATGCTTCCCAGATGATGCACAAGCGGACAATGACTCGCATATAAATTACTTATAAGATTCCTTCAGAGTTAGGACAACAGTTTGTGCACACGTGTAAGCTTCATGAATTTAATTGTAAATACTGTAACCTGTCGCATACTGGAACTCTTTAGTAGATGCACATGTTACAGAACAGTCTTTAAATTCTGAAATAACAGGAAATGAATTGGATTTTAGCGTTTCCTCTCATGAATCCAAAACCACTGCACCGTGCTGATTCATGTTATCTACTACAAATGCCTCAACTCCATTTTGCAGTGTTCAAAGATCTCAAGTTTCCTTCATACTAGAGCATAATATATTATTTAAAATCTGAAAAGAATGTTACTGACAAACATTACTGAAACATGCCCTTCACAAACAGTACATAAATACTCAAAATACAGAGCACATACACAAAAAATCAGTGATAGATCTATGACCTAAGATGTCCTTTTAGACACCGTGTATACATACAGGATGAAAATCTTGTATGAGAACAGGAAAAGGCAGAGAGCAAAGGAAGGTTGTGCAACCGTGTGACAAATACTCAAATCACATGGCAATAAGCAAGTCCAAAAATCAGTCACAATAGTCTTGAGCCTCTAGTTGGGGATGTCAGCGTTGTTGTTGCGGTTGCCATATTTATAGTGAATAACCACAAGCACCAGACCCAGAACGAAGCAGATAGAACCCACAGTGATGTAAGCAATGCCCAGGAATGGGTTCTTCCCACCCATCCAGCTGATGGTGCTGAGGATCATGCGTTTGCGTCCCTCAAAATTAATTACAGGGTAGTCTGGGTTCATATGGTTAAGGAATTATCATCATGAACGTTTTCTGCATGTTAAATGGTCTGCACTTATATAGCTTTTATCCAAAGCACTTTACACTGTGTCTCATTCACCCATTCACACACACACACCCCAGTGGTAGCACAGCTGCCATGCAAGGCACTAACTTGCCATCGAGAGCAACTTGGGGTTCAGTGTCTTGCCCAAGGACACTCCGGTATGTGGAGTCACGTGGGCTGGGAATCAAACCGCCAACCCTATGATTAGTGGACAACCCACTCTACCACCTGAGCCACAGCCACCCCACACTAGACTGTTCTAAACTTACCTCTGTAGAGTTTTTATTTTTATTTTGTGGAAATGTCAAATACTGCATGACCTGCTGCTCTTTTAATCTCAAGAATATACTATTTTTTGTAACAGGAACATTTTCTCAAAGAGCTTTCATTGTTCAGCAAGTCATAAACAAGACTAGATGGGCCTAGCATTTCCAGACAGCAGTTCAGTGATCAGACAAATAAGAAGTCATTCAGGTCACTGTAAAAATGAGTGGTGCACTGATATGGAAACAGCTCTCTGATACACATAACTGGCTACATGCACTCAGGGCTAGAATAGATTTCTTTGACGTTTTGAAATGAATCTTGTGTCTACGGTAGAACTGCTGAGACAGCAACGTCTGACATTTGTTTTGTTTTTTTCAGGCTTACAATAAAAAGAGTTTGGATAATGGTAGCTTGGGTGTTTGTTTCTATTAATTGGTATTTTCTTAGCATCATAGTAGTTTATGTATGACGAAGCATACAATATGATGCCTTTCCCCAGCATACTAAAAGGAGCTTTGCAAGTGTTCTTACATCACTAATGAACATTGATGCTGTTCAATTTCTGGAGCTCATGCAGAGACCAGGTGTAAAAAGGTGCCACTGCCATTATAATGGATGAGCAAAAGGTCTATCTTGGTTATAATGCACAAGTATCCCATTCAAAAATTCCATAATTGTCTGCTACACTTAAAAAAGGGTAACTTTTCCCCTCACTCTGTTGTCTGGCAACAATACAAAAGGTCCCTTGTATACACTTAGCATACTCTGGAACAGCAGAGTTTTTAAAGAAACTTCAAATCTGATACATAATCTGGAAGGATACTGTAAGTAATTTCCAGCGTGTAGTTCCCACGAGGAAGTGTTGGAGTCAGGCTGTCCCTATTCTTCTGGATGATGCGGTACAACTTCCTGAAGGTGGGGAGAGCAGCTGTTCTCATCCACACTATGAAGTCCTCATTGATGAAGCCATTGTTGTCAGGGTCCATAGGATCTAGCTCATAGACAGGCCTGTGCCAGCTGAGAGGCGGGGCTGTACCTGTAATACAACCAATTACATCACTTTCCAGCAACAGTAAATAGCAGTAAAACAAAATGTTTTACTGAGCTTTAGGGAGACTTATGCCCTATGAACTTATTAAAACACCTTAAAGTTTTAAATTAAAATGTATTTTTGGCAGGATAATTAAAAAAAACAAACAAACAAACAAAAAAAAACACCTCACTTAGTGGTATATAGGGGAAAGCCTTGCATTACATGAGGTGTGAGGATTCGACACACCAATCTTGGTGATAGTTATTCCAAGAAGCACTTCTATTCCAGCTTTTATTTTACATTTTTATTCATTATTTAGTTTTTCTTGTTATTTGACTTCTCTTCAGTAACAATTTAAACTGGTTAAGGTCACAGTGGATCCAGAAAACTGGGCATGAAGGAAAAATATACCCTGGATGGGACACGACTCCATCACAGACCACCATGCACACACCCAACCCTAGAGGTACAAGGCAAACATGCTAACTTCTAAGCCACCTGCCCCTCCCCCACCCCATATTATTATTATTATTATTATTATTATTATTATTATTAAAAAAGTTACAAGTGATGCCTAAGAATTAGACATATTTTATTGTTCTATTAATTATAACATACTTTTCCCTCCCTAACATTTCATTAATCTCTTTAAGAGTTTCTAAATACCTTCAAATGCTGCTGTGAGGTTGTCTCCTGAAGGGTTCCTGAACTTAACATACTTGTCAGTCCACCAAGCAATGCCCTTCTTCACAAGAGGAATACGAGTTTTATTCCCATTGTCTTGCACATAATACAGCTCAAATGTGTCTAAGAGTGCACCAACAGACAGGAAAATAAAATCTTAGAGCTCAGCCTTCCAATTCAATTGTACATACATATAAATTAATTAATAATGAAATTTATATATGTCTCTATCTATTTGATCAAAGGTAGTTTATAACTTTATTACCATTAAAAAGACTGTTGGCAATAGCTCCACATGGTGCAATGGGCATGTTGTTATTTGTGTTGTATGGTGCACAATCCTTGGTGGGATTCTGTTCCAACAGATTAAGACATACAGGTTAAAACATCTTCAAACAAAAGACATTTAGAAACTAAAGTATTAACACCATCTTACAATGACTTACAGTTAAGGAGTATGTGTTTCCATTTAGCTGCCGGTCATCTCTTGACTTAACATAACGTCTGTGATTTTGATAGAAGTTGGACAGTCCATAGTACATGAAGACATTGCCCTAGGAGATCAAAATACAATTCAAACCCTTTGAGTTTGATAAAATACATTAATTGTCATGTCTAAAAATGTACTGAATATAACTCAGTGTAGCAAATACAATACGAAACACTACAAATATGTTTGTAAAACAAATTTACACTTTTTTTTTTTTTTTTTACACCTGTCTCAAAGTAATCCATCAGTCAAAATATGTTTTCTGTCCAAAATTTCATCCCTTTGTTTAGCAATCACAACAACCACAAGTAATTAAGCATGTGAAATGCATGCTGAAACTGTCAAATGAGCTTACTTGCTTTATTCCTTGCCTCAAAACAAGTTGAGTTATCTTAAATTTACCTACCTAAGCAGTTTCTGACACTGCATGACTCATCCATATGGGTAATTTGGGTAAATTTGTTTTGCCCCTGAACCTTTCCTTTAAAAATGCTGACACTCTTCTTGATACACATCACAGCCTCCAAACTCACTCACTCACTTTCAGTAACTGCTTTAACCTAATTCTCTTCGGAGTGAATCCTATCCCAGGAAAACTGGGACGGAGGTGGGAATACACACTAGATGGGATGCCAATCCATCATAATGCTCCATGCACACATATTGTACATTCACTCACTCACTCATTCATTCATTTCACACCTAGGCTCAATTTATCTTAGCCAATCACTATACTGGCAAGTTTTTAAGAGGTTGAAAGAAACTGGAGCACCCAGAGCAAACCAGCACAGACACAGGGACAACATGCAGTCAGTAAACAAAGCTCAGGATTGAACCTGGGGTGTATTGCTACCCGCTGTGACATCGCACCACCTCTACCTTTAAACAGCAACTGAATAATACATGAAAGCCAAGGCCTGAGTGTTATGTTCATGGTCAGTTTTATCGATTACACCAAATGGACCTGGGACTAAAAATACCCAGCTGTAAATAAGATACACTTTAGAGAGTATCAAACTTCCATGCTTGTAGAAAAATTATATCAGTTTACCTCGAATGACTCTTTAAGTGCGAAAGGGACAGAGCATTTGCATGACTGGTTCAAACCGAAGGGCTGAGTACAGCTGAAGCAGGGACTGCTTTTTTCAACACCAGTGTAATCAAGCTGAAAAGAAAAGGAAAGAAACACACAGGTACAGGATGTTTTCATGATTTGCTTGTCACCAGTCAGGTTCTACAAGGTACACAAATCACTAGGCTTTATTTGCCTCAACAGATGCAGAGTTTACACTAGAGTTGGATCACTTAAATTTTTTTAAAGCAATGAATAAATACAGGGTTATATCATAATATAACAAAACATAGGGACATATTTTAGTGTGTCAGATGTACAGTGAGGAACAACAACAAACACCAAAACAAACTTAAGAGTATTAACTTAGGAGGCTTAGGAGTATTTAGTGCTTAACGTTAGCCATAACTAAAGTCCTCCATCGAATTAAAACAGAATAGAATAAGTTTAAATGTTTAGAACATTTAGTTTAAATGTTACTTTAGTCGTACCTCGAACTCTTTGACGGTGTTGGACGTGACGAAAAGGCCAATGCCAATCGGGATGAAGAGGAGGCCGATGATGAAGAAAGCAGGCAGCACGGAACCGGCTGTAAGGACGGGCTGCCAGGCTGGAAGACGCTGTTGTTTAAAAGCAGTGTTATCCGGTTTCTTACTCTTCTCAGCACTCGGCCCACCTGCAGCGGCGGCTCCTGAGCGGTGGCTGTCCTCTTCCTTCACACTGTAACCGGACGCCATCATGGCTGAATCCGATCTCGATAAAATGTCCTGTTAGCTGGCTACACGCACAGCAACTGAAAATAAATGACCTTTTACTAACTATGAAAGTTGTTCACTTTATGACTGTCTAGATCTAAAAGGAAGCCGTGTGAAGTAACTTTACCGGCTAAGGGGACTGCTTCTCCTTGAAGCTGTAGGCGAGTAAATAAGGAAGTGTTTTCAGCCAATAGTAAGACGTGTAGAAACGTACTCGCCCCGCCCACCTGCTTTCTCTGGCCAGGACCAGTAAAGAGTCAGGATCATAGCCTGATGCTAATATGGACTTTGGAAATTAATTCACCCTAATTGTTGAAAAACGTTTATTTACTATTTTTTGTTTGTCACGGACAGTGCCCATTAATTTACAGTATCAACTATGAATTGGCCCAAAAAGTCTCATTTTCATCTATAAGTAAAATGTTACTTTTAAAATTGTGACTTTTTTTAGGGCCTGAGCACAGATGATGTGAGGCCCTATTGGATCTGCTCCGCTTCTTCTTCTTCTTCTTTTCTCAAATGAATCGCATTTTAGATGGCCTAAATATACCCGAAAACTCATGAAACACCGCAGAGGCGTCAGAACCGGTGAAAATATACATCTGATAGGGGGTCCAGAATTGACAAAATGGCTCGATAACGCCACCTACAAACTTTCAACGATGTTTGCCTCGCACTACGTTTCACCTACATGTACGAAATTTGATAAACACGTGTAACATGCCAATACTTACCAAAAAGTCTCTTGAACCCATGCCCTAAACTCAACCGGAAGTCAGCCACTGTTTTTCTTCAATTGTTGCTCAGATTTGGCCATTTCCAGGCCTAGTATTTTAACGAACTCATCCTAGAGATTTGGTCAGTCTCATCTAAAGGCCTTAACCATGTTAAATTCTGAAGCTTTTGAGTTTTCGCTGCACGGCATAGGCGTGGCGGTCTCACAAAGTTTGATGTTTCTGCCATGAAACAGGAAGTTGTTATAACTCAAACATACAATGTTTAATCTGTAACAAACATCACATATTTGATATGAATCCGGGCCTGAGGCTATTTATATGCCAATATTCAGTTATATTTATAGCGCCACCTGCTGGTAACATGAACTGACATGTTTTAGCTAACTTGGACATACAATGTTCAATCTGTGCAAAACTTCACGTTTGACATCTACATGCCAATATTCAGTTATAGTCATAGCACCACCTACTGCCAACAGGAATTTTTTTTTTTACATATTGATACATTCCTAACAACATGTAAGTGCTAAAAACAATGGAATGGCGTTCCCATGGCAGAGCAGCCCCAATGTGCACACGAGTGTGTGGGCCTATTCATTGCTGCTTGCAGTTTTAATTTAATTTTAGGTTTCTAAGTGTTCGCTTTAAGTTTGTGAACATGAATTAGTAAAACCTTCACCAGAGGTGAAGCTAGAGAGATAGCATCACAGCTCCACAGCTAGCAAGTCAGCACCATTGAAAAAGAGAGT